>NC_079193.1:335755035-335762535 GCF_029499605.1 Hyla sarda
AAGAAGCGATCTGATGGGCAACTGGTCGACTTTTCGTCTGCACAAGTTTTGATAAAGATATAGGGGGAGATTTATCAAAACCTGCCCACAGGAAAAGTTACTGAGTCGCCCATAGCAACCAATCAGATCGCTTCTTTCATTTTGCAGTGGCCTTTTCAAAAATGAAAGTAGGGATCTGATTGGTTGATCTGGGCAACTCAGCAACTTTTCCTCTGGACAGAATTTGATAAATCTCCCCCATATACCCCAGTGTCACATGCTTGCTATAGAAACAAGACCATTCAGATGTAATGGAACCAGTTCACACTAAAGTAAATTCTGCAAATGCATGTATCAGGCATTCGGGTCTACTGACAAACTCTCGGCCGAGTCAAACATTCATGTGCATGGAGGGTGATAGCTGCCAGCAGAATAAAGTAGTCAGCCAGAGGCGACCATATTGATTGACTAGAACCAGACAAAAGCTCCATAATTATTGTAATCTGCTAGTCAGAGGAATGTAGACACAACAAGACTAGGGTTGGGGGGCATGTGTATGTTATGAGCACAAATAAAAACTCAGAATGAAAAATTCTAAGATGCTGAAATAAAAATTTGTGTTACTGTCAATTAAAAAAAAAAAAAAAAAAAAAAAAAAAAAAAAACTTTTGAGGTCACACAGACAAGTAAAAGTGTTGGGATCTGTCCGGGTCTTGGAGAAGTGTGTGACTGTGCCCTCTATTCCCCGGATCACCTCTCGATCTGACTCATTACAGAAGATGGGCTCCATTATAATTATACAAAGCCATATTACCAAGTCGGATCAAGCGGCGAGTTGGGGTGTGAAGTGAACAAACACTCGGTTCTCCCAGCTAGAGCCCCAAGACCGTGAACATTAAAAACTTGACTTTTTTTTTTAAATGACCGTAACACTTTATGGGTAGGATCACACACAGTGCATCCGCAAGGTATTTCATGCTGTGGATGTGCCAATGACAGACCCTAGAGCGAGCTCACTGCGGTGCCAATGTCTCCTGCGTGTCTGTAGATTAATTGCGCGCGCATGTGCAGTTTACTCAGACATTGCAGTCGCTCCCCCTAATCCTTGAGCTAAGCAGAGCGTGGCCAGGATGTCTGAGAATAAATCGCATGCATGCGCAGTTCTACTACAGATTCGCAGATCCCTGGGTGTCTGCTCGTAGAAGCGGATTGCTGCTACGAGCAGACTCGCAGGGAGCTCACTTTAGGGATGGTCATCTGTGCTTTCGCAGCTTGAAAAACGCTGCAGATGCGCTACGTGTGACCACCCTACCCCTAAGGGTGTATTCACACGTATAGTATCCTGCGCAAATTTCATGCTACAGATTTTAAGTGTAAACTAAATGATTAAACAGCTTCAAATCTGCAGCATCAAATTTGTGCAGGAAATATGCTTGTTCTGTAATGTCAACAATACTCCATGCTCCAACTATGACAAGATGACAAATATTAAAAAGCAATATACCGTGGTATAATATTATAAAAGTATGCATGTGGAAGTATTTTATTTTTAGGCAGGTATAAGTTGGTTCACAAAGTGTTCAAAAACCGTGATGCCCTAAAGGCGCCCCTCATACCTGTACCATGGACATGCATGCCACACCAATGGGTTTATTTAGTCTGACCACTTAGACAAGCATGTTTGAGCACGTGCTTACAAGCAAAGGAGTTAGGACAAGAATCCTTTCACTCTTCCAATGGAAAAAAAGTGAATTAGGCCTCACAGACACAATAGTGTGCATGATGGTCAATAACAGCCAAGAGGTATTGCTATTGGTTCATAATGGAGGCTGTGTATCACCCAACCCATGGCCAGGCTCATCTAGTATTTGTATTAAATTCTTTGTATTGACTGTCAATACAAATGTTAGAAAATGTTGACACAGTATCCGCAAATTCTTTTTGAGTTTGTGTGGACTAATGTTCTGCAACCGACCACCTCAAAAATGTTTCCATTACAATATCACTACTTAAGGCCCCTAGTATTCAAAAACCATAGGGGAAAATAAAAATGTGGCCACACCAATTTTATCAGGACTGGGCCACCCAACTCTACATTGGCATCAGGCATGTTGGATTTCAAATGCTCAACCCTTTTGTTCTCTGGGAGATAAGTCCCCGCCAGAGATGTCTGGCAGCAGCTTTCTCTCCCCTTCTGTGTATGTAGGGATGGGGAGACATGTCTACCGTCAGCTGAACAGCCATCGCATTTGTAAGGCCAGCTGTACTGTTGGCGGACATAGAAAAAAGGGGCCTGTAGAAAACATTGAAATGGACCACCTATTATGGCATCTGATTTTTGCCCTCTAGGACAGAAAGGTCTGGTGTATATGCCTCCTTGCTTCTTATGACATTGGCCAATACAGTCCTCCATTAATTTGCCGACAATGAAGCTCCCTGGAGAGAGAAGAAGTTCTGCAGTTTTCTACCAAGGGCCCCACATGGTATGAATGCCCTTCCATCTACCCTATGGTCAGTCCAGCTTAGTACAACCCCATTCTATTGTTTATCCTTTTGGATACTACACAGATGCATACTTTGTTTTATGTACCTGGTAACAATGGGTATGGCCGAATCAGCTGAACCAACTAACTAGAAGAGATGACCTCACATACTATGGGGACAAAACTATCTAGGTGGTCTTTTCCATGCTGACCCACAATATCGTGCAGTAGATAAGACAACTTGAGAAAAACTTGTGCAATGTTTTGTGTGGTGCATGCCTTTACTATTCTGTCTTATTTTTACAGTGTGGACACCTTCTAGAGCTGCATACAATGAATGTATTCTTTTAGTTCCCTCATTTCGCCAATAGAGATTACAATCAAGCTATCCAGTCCTAGACAGATTTATGGGAAGTCACCTTGGGGACGTTTTTTGGCTTTGAAGCCATCCACTATCTGACTGTATAGATACATATTAATTGTTTTAAAAAGGGGTACTCCGGTGGAAAACTATTTTTTTTATAATTCAATTGGGGCCAGAAAGTTTTACAGATTTGTAAATTACTTCTATTAAAAATCTTAATCCTTCCAATAATTATTAGCTGTTGAATACTACAGAGGAAATTCTTTTCTTTTCGGAACACAGTGCTCTCTGCTGACATCTCTGTCCATTTTAGGAACTGTCCAGTACAGCATATGTTTTCTATGGGGATTTTCTCCTACTCTGGAAAGTTCTTAAAATGGACAGAGATGTCAGCAGAGAGCACTGTGCTTGTGATGTCAGCAGAGAGCTCTGTGTTCCAAAAAAATGAATTTCCTCTGTAGTATTCAGCAGCTAATAAGTACTGGAAGGATTAAGATTTTTTAATAGAAGTAATTTACAAATCTGTTTAACTTTCTGGCAATCTTTTAAAAAATAAATAAATAAAAACACCCCTGTATATTTTTTTTGCCTATGGTGAGTTTTAAAGGGGTACTCCGGTGAAAACCTTTTTTCTTTTAAATCAACTAGTGGCAGAAAGTTAAACATATTTGTAAATTACTTCTATTAAAAAAATCTTAATCCTTCCAGTACTTATTAGCTGCTGAATGTTACAGAGGAAATTCCTTTCTTTTTGGAACACTGATGACATCACGAGCACAGTGCTCTCTAATGACATCTCTGTCTATTTTAGCAACCATGCATAGCAGATGTATGCTAAGGGCAGCATGGTGGCTCAGTGGTTAGCCCTGCTGCCTTGCAGTGCTGTGACTTATGTTCAAATCCCACTAAGGACAACAATAAATAAAGCATTATTATTATTATAATAATGTCAGCAGAGAGAACTGTGCTCGTGATGTCATCAGAGAGCATTCCAAAAAGAAAAGAATTTCCTCTGCAGTATTCAGCAGCTAATAAGTACAGGAAGGATTAAGATTTTTTTATAGAAGTAATTGACAAATATGTTTAACTTTCTGCCACCAGTTGATTTAAAAGAAAAAAAGTTTTCACCGGAGTACCCCTTTAACATTGTTCTGTCCCAGTGTTTGACAACCAGCCTTTGGCTGTCCGAGCATGCTGGGAGTTGTAGTTTGCAACAGCTGGAGGCACCCTGGTTGGGAAACACTGCTCTAGCTTATAACCTCACTAAGGGTTAACATATTAGAACTGCTGAATACAATAAGACAGGTTTGAGTTACATGTTTTTGTGCCAAGCAGTTCAGCACAACGTACACTGTACCAAACAATACAGAGCACGTGCCCCAAACACTTTGCCCCGATTGTCATGTAACCCTTTATACACAGCCCTCAGTGACCAGTGAAGACAGTATGTTTTCCTTATGCTCTAGTATTAGTCAGAACAGGCTTTATATAACCCACTGCATTTGTTATGAGAGTAAAACCCAAAGGTGCTATTAAATACTAATTGTAATTTATTTAAATTTTTTTATTTTACTACAAGACTAACTAAATACGGTATATAACTATTCAACCATCTTACTAGATTATATTGAATGTTCAGTACTTATACTGCTATGTTAGGAAGCCAAAAGACACACCAGAGAGACAGACACACCAGAGAGACAGCCCAAGCAAAAATAGAGCAGAGCCAACAGTAGGGGTAAGTCGAATCGCCACCTTCTTAGGGCATGTTCACACGCCGTTAAAACTCTGCTAGGAAAGTCCATTGCAGCAGAGTCCCATAGTTTTCAGTGGGATTCTGCTGCACTGTGCAAACGGTGGAAACATCTGGCGCAGAAATCCCCAATCCGGGCTCTGCATAAAGTAGTGACATGTCAATTCTCTTTGCGGAATCCACTCTGAAATGCATTGCCATCTACAGAAGGTCTGCCAGAAATGTTCCAGGCAAACAATCCGCTGTGTGAACATTGCCTTACTGTTATCAAGCATGACCGATAACCAAGTATACGTTGCCTTCTACAGCATCCTGAATTCATCAAAAATACTGGAAAACAACAAACATACAGCATGTTGCGCCATTTTGTCAAGTAAAATGCCAGACACCATAGTGGCAACTCAACAGCCCATTAAGATCAATGGGTCCTCCGGGTGCTGTCTGTGCCCACCAGTGAAGTATTTTTTTGTTGTTCTGTTCCAGAACACTGCAAAACACAACATTGGTGTGAACCCAGAAGAGGAGGAAAAAAAAAGGGGACCTGCAGATGTTGTACAACTTCTGGAGGTCCACATTTTGGAGACCACTGTCATAGACCATCTCTGGCATCCAACTGGGCATGCCCTGACTTACTCCTGTAATCAGAGCCCTAGGCCAAGACTCCCAGTTGACCCCCATGCAGGTGTCTGAAACTGCAGCCCTTGTGTTTTCCATTAGTGACATGCGCTTGGGTGCAAATGGGAACACAACCTAAAGACATTTACTATGAGACTGTACTCTTGGCTCACTGAGAAGATCCAAGCAGAGCTGGACACAGTACTTTGCCGAAACGAAGGGGCAGAAGAAAACAGCACCTGAACACCCACAGATGAAACCTCCAACAAGTCACAGGTAGAACTGCATTACAAAAAAGACAAAGCCCAAATGTACGCCTTTCTAAAATTGTGTTTTTTTTTCTTCTTATTGTGTGGTAGCCCAGTAAGGGAGATGTTGCCCCAGACCCTTGCACCTGTTTCCCCCCTGTACATATGTTCTGCGGTGTATTGTGTTATAAAATGTGCTGTATCTTTAAGAGTTATGTCATGTGATTGTTACCCAGGAGGTACCAGTGACCAGGTGACCCCAAGTGTGACCTATGGGCTCCATGCTAGTCTCCCCCATATAAGCCCTGGGTGGAGCTAGCTCTTTCCTCTTGCCTTAAAGTGTACCCATCAGATGCAACAAAACATTTTTGTAATATATCACTCAGTACCTAATCTCGACCATGTACATCCAATTTTAATGTGTGTAGCACCTTTATTTTATTTCACTTTTAATTTAGCTCACTCGTCTGAATTCCTCACTGTGCAGATCTCCGCCCCCTCCCTCAGTATGCTGTCTGCTCACATCTCCTCTAGCATTAGCAAAACTACAACTCCCAGCTTGTCCTCACTGACAGTAGCGGGACACAAGCTGACAGTGGGAGGATTTTTCCTCCAGCTCTGAGCCCTGCGCTCACAGCTGTCAATCAAGGAAGTGTGTCCATGACATAGGTGATGACGCATGGACACAGCAGGACTAGTGTGTCCAAGGAGGTAGGAGGGGCAGTTGTTTGACTGGCTTTTTTTTTGTTTGAAATACAGAAACATTTCTAATGAAAGCAATTGCAAAACCTATTGGTTATACATGCTTTACAACATATCAAAAGTTTTTGTATCTGACAGTGCCCATTTAAGTCTTTGTTGACGTCCAGTGCAGTCGCCTAGTGTGTATGAGTCCAGAGTGTTGGAGGCCTCAAAGTCCAGTCCTGCAGCCACCATCAATTCAAGTAAGATAAAGTCACAGCTTTACGAGTCAAGTCAGCGTGGTCTGCATTCATTTTTCTAGTCCTACTACAAGTCCCAGCAAGCCCTTAAGGTCTCTGCATCACTGGTCACCTCCTTGGGCCCTGGCTGAACTGTATAGACTTTACCATCTGTCTACCCTCAGTAAAGCTACCGTTGTCCGTAACTTGGCGTCAGAGTCTTTATTGCCCCCATGCCTAGCCCAGGATCCAGCCGTATACCTTCAGGTGGTTATAGGCCAAACCACACCCTGGTGTCACAAATACAAGGGGTTAATGCCATCTGCCCCTAGGGTAACAACATATGCAAAAATTTTTTTTTTTTTTTTTTTTTTTTTTTTGTTAAGTCTGACAAAGAGACTCAGACTAAAATGTGTATGAATGTCTGGAAACAGTTAAGCTGATCGCTTGATGATCCTACGTTTATCTAATGTGTATGGCTTCCTTTAGGAGCAGTGGTCTTTGTTTTTAACCCAAAAAGTGCTCTGAAAACATCCAAGTGTGTAAATGCGTCCTTTCAGAATAATACCCGGTTAGCTAACATTACCTCATTGTTTCCTAGCCAGTGTGCCTCCAGCTGTTACAAAACTACAACCCAGAGCATGCCCGGACATCCAAAGGCACCCTGGCTGGGAAACACTGGCCTAATACAGGGAAAATAGGAATATGAAATAGCAATGATCACTTCAAAATAAAATATAATACATTTTATTTATTATTGTAATTTTTTTTTTAACTTTTATAGCCACCACCTTTACTGTTTTTTAATGTGATCAATACTATTTTATGTTCCTGGTTTCCTTTGATAAATATATATGTTCAAAATAAGAACCTGATATAGCAGCAATGATTGAGATGCTGACTATTGTGGACTGTGATGTCTAGGATACTGGCACCAATAATAATAAAAAAAATAAAAAGAATTTATATATCATATTGGGCCCAATTTGGACTTTTGTTGCCAAGGTTTAGACCAGTGTTTCCCAACCAGGGTGCCTCCAGCTGTTGCAAAACTACAACTCCCAGCCTGCCCGGACAGCCAAAGGCTGTAGATTGATACATTTCTACACACAGACATGGACCGACATTCATCGTCTTT
>NC_079193.1:337640035-337915035 GCF_029499605.1 Hyla sarda
CGTCACTGCCTCAGTACACTCCTTCTTCTCGGAAATCCGAAGTGTCTTTGAGGAACCTGCCCGAGCCTCTTCTGCTGAGACTGCCCTGTTGAACCTGGTCCAGGGTAATTCTTCCGTTGGCGAGTATGCCGTACAATTCCGTACACTTGCTTCAGAATTGTCCTGGAATAATGAGGCCCTCTGCGCGACCTTCAAAAAAGGCCTATCCAGCAACATTAAAGATGTTCTGGCCGCACGAGAAATTCCTGCTAATCTACATGAACTTATTCACCTAGCCACTCGCATTGACATGCGTTTTTCTGAAAGGCGTCAGGAACTCCGCCAAGATATGGACTCTGTTCGCACGAGGCGTTTCGTCTCCTCGGCTCCTCTCTCCTCTGGTCCCCTGCAATCTGTTCCTGTGCCTCCCGCCGTGGAGGCTATGCAGGTCGACCGGTCTCGCCTGACACCTCAAGAGAGGACACGACGCCGTATGGAGAACCTCTGCCTGTACTGTGCTAGTACCGAACACTTCCTGAGGGATTGTCCTATCCGTCCTCCCCGCCTGGAAAGACGTACGCTGACTCCGCACAAAGGTGAGACAGTCCTTGATGTCTACTCTGCTTCTCCACGTCTTACTGTGCCTGTGCGGATGTCTGCTTCTGCCTTCTCCTTCTCTACAGTGGCCTTCTTGGACTCTGGTTCTGCAGGAAATTTTATTTTGGCCTCTCTCGTCAACAGGTTCAACATCCCAGTGACCAGTCTCGCCAGACCCCTCTACATCAATTGTGTAAATAATGAAAGATTGGACTGTACCATACGTTTCCGCACGGAGCCCCTTCTTATGAGCATCGGATCTCATCATGAGAGGATTGAACTTTTGGTCCTCCCCAATTGCACCTCGGAGATTCTCCTTGGACTTCCCTGGCTTCAACTTCATTCCCCAACCCTGGATTGGTCCACTGGGGAGATCAAGAGTTGGGGGTCCTCTTGTTCCAAGAACTGTCTAAAACCGGTTCCCAGTAACCCTTGCCGTAACACTGTGGTTCCTCCAGTAACCGGTCTCCCCAAGGCCTATATGGACTTCGCGGATGTTTTCTGCAAAAAACAAGCTGAGACTCTACCTCCTCACAGGCCTTATGATTGCCCTATCGACCTCCTCCCGGGTACTACTCCACCCCGGGGCAGAATTTATCCTCTCTCTGCCCCAGAGACTCTTGCCATGTCCGAATACGTCCAGGAGAATCTAAAAAGGGGCTTTATCCGTAAATCCTCCTCTCCTGCCGGAGCCGGATTTTTCTTTGTCTCCAAAAAAGATGGCTCCCTACGTCCTTGCATTGACTACCGCGGTCTTAATAAAATCACGGTTAAGAACCGCTACCCCTTACCCCTCATCTCTGAACTCTTTGATCGCCTCCAAGGTGCCCACATCTTCACTAAATTGGACTTAAGAGGCGCCTATAACCTCATCCGCATCAGAGAGGGGGACGAGTGGAAAACGGCATTTAACACCAGAGATGGACACTTTGAGTATCTGGTCATGCCCTTTGGACTGTGCAATGCCCCTGCCGTCTTCCAAGACTTTGTCAATGAAATTTTTCGTGATCTATTATACTCCTGTGTTGTGGTATATCTGGACGATATCCTAATTTTTTCTGCCAATCTAGAGGAACACCGCCGGCATGTCCGTATGGTTCTTCAGAGACTTCGTGACAACCAACTCTATGCCAAAATTGAGAAATGTCTGTTTGAATGCCAATCTCTTCCTTTTCTAGGATATTTGGTCTCTGGCCAGGGACTACAGATGGATCCAGACAAACTCTCTGCCGTCTTAAATTGGCCACGCCCCTCCGGACTCCGTGCTATCCAACGCTTTTTGGGGTTCGCCAATTATTACAGGCAATTTATTCCACATTTTTCTACCATTGTGGCTCCTATCGTGGCTTTAACCAAGAAAAATGCTGATCCCAAGTCCTGGCCTCCTCAAGCAGAAGACTCCTTTAAACAACTCAAGTCTGCCTTTTCTTCGGCTCCCGTGCTCTCCAGACCTGACCCTTCCAAACCCTTCCTATTGGAGGTTGATGCCTCCTCAGTAGGAGCTGGAGCTGTTCTTCTACAAAAAAATCCTTCCGGGCATGCTGTCACTTGTGGTTTTTTCTCTAGGACCTTCTCTCCAGCGGAGAGGAACTACTCCATCGGGGATCGAGAACTTCTAGCCATTAAATTAGCACTTGAGGAATGGAGGCATCTGCTGGAGGGATCAAGATTTCCTGTTATTATCTACACCGACCACAAGAACCTCTCCTACCTCCAGTCGGCCCAACGGCTGAATCCTCGCCAGGCCCGGTGGTCTCTGTTCTTTGCCCGATTTAATTTTGAGATTCACTTTCGTCCTGCCGATAAGAACATTAGAGCCGATGCTCTCTCTCGTTCCTCGGATGCCTCAGAAGTTGATCTCCCTCCGCAACACATCATTCCACCTGACTGCCTGATCTCCACTTCTCCTGCCTCCATCAGACAGACTCCTCCAGGAAAGACCTTTGTTTCTCCACGCCAACGTCTCGGAATCCTCAAATGGGGTCACTCCTCCCATCTCGCAGGTCATGCGGGCATCAAGAAATCTGTGCAACTCATCTCCCGCTTCTATTGGTGGCCAACTCTGGAGACGGATGTTGGGGACTTTGTGCGAGCCTGCACTATCTGTGCCCGGGATAAGACTCCTCGCCAGAAGCCCGCTGGTTTTCTTCATCCTCTGCCTGTCCCCGAACAGCCTTGGTCTCTGATTGGTATGGATTTTATTACTGATTTACCCCCTTCCCGTGGCAACACCGTTATTTGGGTGGTCGTTGATCGATTCTCCAAAATGGCACATTTCATTCCTCTTCCTGGTCTTCCTTCTGCGCCTCAGTTGGCTAAACAATTTTTTGTACACATTTTTCGTCTTCACGGGTTGCCTACGCAGATTGTCTCGGATAGAGGGGTCCAATTCGTGTCTAAATTCTGGAGAGCTCTCTGTAAACAACTCAAGATTAAATTAAATTTTTCCTCTGCATATCATCCCCAGTCCAATGGACAAGTAGAAAGAATTAACCAGATCCTGGGTGATTATTTGCGACATTTTGTTTCCTCCCGCCAGGATGACTGGGCAGATCTCCTTCCATGGGCCGAATTCTCGTATAACTTCAGGGTCTCTGAATCTTCCTCCAAATCCCCATTTTTCGTGGTGTACGGCCGTCACCCTCTTCCCCCCCTTCCTACCCCCTTGCCCTCTGGTCTGCCCGCTGTGGATGAAATTTCTCGTGACCTTTCCATTATATGGAGAGAGACCCAAAATTCTCTCTTACAGGCTTCTTCACGCATGAAGAGGTTCGCGGATAAGAAAAGAAGAGCTCCCCCCGTTTTTTCCCCTGGAGACAAGGTATGGCTCTCCGCTAAATATGTCTGCTTCCGTGTCCCTAGCTACAAGTTGGGACCACGCTATCTTGGTCCTTTCAAAATTCTGTGTCAAATTAATCCTGTCTCTTATAAACTTCTTCTTCCTCCTTCTCTTCGTATCCCTAATGCCTTTCACGTCTCTCTTCTCAAACCACTCATCCTCAACCGTTTTTCTCCCAAATCTGTTCCTCCCACTCCTGTTTCCGGCTCCTCGGACGTCTTCTCGGTCAAGGAGATTTTGGCTGCCAAAAAGGTCAGAGGAAAAAATTTTTTTTTAGTAGACTGGGAGGGTTGTGGTCCTGAAGAGAGATCCTGGGAACCTGAGGACAACATCCTTGACAAAAGTCTGCTCCTCAGGTTCTCAGGCTCCAAGAAGAGGGGGAGACCCAAGGGGGGGGGTACTGTTACGCCGAGCGCTCCGGGTTCCCGCTCCTCCCCGGAGCGCTCGCTTCACCTCCTCCGCTGCAGCGCCCCGGTCACGTCCTCTGACCCGGGGCGCTGCGATCCTGCTGCTAGCCGGGATGCGATTCGCGATGCGGGTAGCGCCCGCTCGCGATGCGCACCCCGGCTCTCCTACCTGACTCGCTCCCCGTCTGTTCTGTCCCGGCGCGCGCGGCCCCGCTCCCTAGGGCGCGCGCGCGCCGGGTCTCTGCGATTTAAAGGGCCACTGCGCCGCTGATTGGCGCAGTGGTTCCAATTAGAGTTATCACCTGTGCACTCCCTATATTACCTCACTTCCCTTGCACTCCCTTGCCGGATCTTGTTGCCTTAGTGCCAGTGAAAGCGTTCCTTGTGTGTCCCTTGCCAGTGTTTCCAGACCTTCTGCCGTTGCCCCTGACTACGATCCTTGCTGCCTGCCCCGACCTTCTGCTACGTCCGACCTTGCTTCTGCCTACTCCCTTGTACCGCGCCTATCTTCAGCAGCCAGAGAGGTGAGCCGTTGCTAGTGGATACGACCTGGTCACTACCGCCGCAGCAAGACCATCCCGCTTTGCGGCGGGCTCTGGTGAAAACCAGTAGTGGCTTAGAACCGGTCCACTAGCACGGTCCACGCCAATCCCTCTCTGGCACAGAGGGTCCACTACCTGCCAGCCGGCATCGTGACAATAAGGTTCCCCACATTTTCATTCTCAGCCAAATACCAAAAAAGCAACAACAGCCTGACATTACCAGGGTGGGCAAGGACCATTGTTACTTGCCCTCCCCAGCCTAAATAATGCCAGCCTGTTAATGTCTAGACCAAGGAGCTCCATATTTGACACTCCGGGCCTGTTGGTAGCGGCTCTTCCCGGCACCTCTGTGGTTATGTGGTGGTAATAATTGGGAGTTAGCACTAGCTGCTTTTAGTGCTAACACCAAGCCCCGGCTTAGGAATGGATTCTGTCTATAAGACAGTTTCCACTAAGCCTGTAAAGTACCGTATTTATCGGCGTATAACACGCACTTTTTAGGCTAAAATTTTTAGCCTAAAGTCTATGTGCGTGTTATACGCCGATACACCCCCAGGAAAGGCAGGGGGAGAGAGGCCGTCGCTGCCCGCTTCTCTCCCCCTGCCTTTCCTGAGGTCTAGAGCCCTGCTGCCGGCCCTTCTCTCCCCCTGGCTATCGGCGCCGCTGCACGTTCTGTCCCCCTGACAGAACGCACTGACGCACACCGGAGGCCTGAAGCAGCGCGGACCCGACCCCGCCAACAGGTAATTATGCAACCAGGGATGGGGGGAGGCAACGGAGCAGCGGCGCCGGCAATGGGTGCCGCTGCCCCTTCTCTCCCCCTGGCTGTCGGCGCCGCTTCTCTCCCCCTGGCTATCGGCGCAGGCAATGGGGCGCCGCCACCTATAGTCAGGGGGATAGAACGGGCAGCGGCGCCGATAGCCAGGGGGAGAGAAGGGCCGGCAGCAGGGCTCTAGACCTCAGGAAAGGCAGGGGGAGAGAAGCGGGCAGCGACGGCCTCTCTCCCACTGCCTTTCCTGGGGGTGTATCGGGGTATACACGCGCGCACACGCACCCTCATTTTACCATGGATATTTGGGTAAAAAACTTTTTTTACCCAAATATCCTTGGTAAAATGAGGGTGCGTGTTATAGGCCGGTGCGTGGCATACCCCGATAAATACGGTAAATAATTTTTTTTTTTTAAAACAACATGTTTAGAAAACTTTTATTTAAAAAAAAACTCCCTCAACCATTTTATTAACATTAAAGGGGTACTCCACCCCTAGACATCTTATCCCCTATCCAAAGTACCCACCTGTTACTGCTCCGGAAGCGCTGGAGGGTCTAGCTCCCGACCACGGGGACGGAAGATCGTGACGTCACAACTCCGCCCCCGTGTGCTGTCACGACCTGCCCCAAAGGTGCATGACCATCTTAACTCTCTGGCCCACGAGCCCAGCTACTCCTGACCTAAAGCCATACAGGTACTGGTCAGGAATGTGCACAGAAAAATATGAAAATAAGATATACAAAAACCCAGCAAAATAAGAAGATGCAGCTGTTATATGGATGGTGAGGTTTACATCAGTCACACTCCTAATGTTCAATAAGTTATGACATATGCTAGCTATGGGCAAAACATAATATAAATTATTTTGTGTTTGATAATAAAATAGAGATCCTTTTCAGGGTTTTGTGTTCACTTTGACATTGAACAATCTTTTCTGCAAATCTTCGGCCAAAAAAAAAAAAAACTTACCCTGGGGATGAAAAATTTGATTATGTTTATTGCAGATTTCACTCAACTCAAACTTGTTTTCATTATTTTTTTTTATGTCTTATAATATAAGGGATACTTTAAAGAAAACCCATCAGTCAACACTGCTTTGCCTAGTGCAGGATCTGCGAGGGTGGAGCTTGACATTCGGATTCCAAAGACTACATGCAGAAAAACCATGTTCCGCCCCCTCGGACCCCACACAAGTCATAAAGTTTTCACTTTTGACTGTAAATGATCCTTTTACTTTTCCATATTTGGTCTTCACAGTGTTTCTATTCCTTGCAGGGAGATGTATATAAACACTTTTTTGCGGTCTTCATGGCATGATAGAAATTGCTTACAAGGTTCCAACAATTAAGAATTGAGCTTGTTTATATCCTAAGAATTTCTGGTTCTTTGTTTTAGACCAAGGTAAATGTCACTGATCTATTTTTAGTCGCTCATAAGAAACATAAGGTTATCTGTACAACATGTTTTCATTTCTCTGTTTATTGCGAATTAGATACCTCTTGCTGCTAGCTCAGAAGGTATCTTATGTGCTCTCCAAATATCAGAATATCTTAAGGCCTTGAACAGACAGTTCACTTTACTGGAACGCTTGAGATAAAGTAGTTATGGTTCTTAAATTAAAGAAATGTACAAAAGAATGCAAGGGGGGTAGCTAAGGCTGGCTGGTTGGGAAAGTGCCCTTGGTGCCGGATGCCAGGGGCAGTAAACTAGACCATTGCCTGAGGTAAAGGAAAATCTACCACCCCAAGTAGAAACAGAAACGTATTTGCTTATATAGTGCAACACAGGCACAGGTTTCGAATCCATAAAAAAAAAAATTAGCGTATTTTTCGCCGTATAAGACGCACTTTTTCTTCTCCAAAACTGAGGGGGAAAAGTTGGTGCGTCTTATACAGCGAATACACACCTATCGGGTCGGTCCCGGCGGCCATCAATGACCGGGACCCGCTGCTAATACAGGACATCACCGATCGCGGTGATGCCCTGTATTAACCCTTCAGATGCGGTGATCAAAGCTGACCGTCGCGTCTGAAGCGAAAGTGACACTAACCCGGCTGCTCAGTCTGGCTGTTCGGGACCGCCGCGGTGGAATTGCGGCGTCCCGAACAGCGTACAGGACACCGGGAGGGACCTTACCTGCCTCCTCGATGTCTGCTCCGGGCCGGGATCCCCTGCATGGCTATCGCTCTCCTTCGACGTCATCACGTCGTCGCGCACGCCGTCCCGTCATCCAATAGGAGCGGCGTGCGTAGTGACGTGATGACGGCGACGTGATGACGGCGACAGAGAGCATGGATCCCGGGGAAGAAGACGTCCGGAGCGTCGGGGACACCACAGGGACACGGCGACAGCGATGGAGCGACATCCAGGGCAGTGATGACGGGTCCGGAGCGGCGGGCACACGTGAGTATTACCTCCTACCAGTGGTCTTCAACCTGCGGACCTCCAGATGTTGCAAAACTACAACTCCCAGCATGCCCTGACAGCCAACGGCTGTCCGGGCATGCTGGGAGTTGTAGTTTTGCAACATCTGGAGGTCCGCAGGTTGAAGATCACTGTTGGGTTCAGAATCTTTTTTTTCTAGATTTTGGACCTTTAAAATTGGGTGCGTCTTATATGCCGGTGCGTCCTATAGGGCGAAAAATACGGTACTTGATAATGCAGACTTCATTTCCCATCCTCTGGCTTTGGCTAAAGTGTTTGATCACTGCACCGAGTCATCTAATCAGGCTGCTAATGCTGGAGGTCACCCAGGTGAATTTAGACTCATAAATCAATTTGCAACCGTTCACATAACATGCAGTTTTGATGTGATTTCTTATTCAAAGTGTGTTTTTATAGAGAAATATTGTCATGAGGAGAAAGTGATTTGACCTATAATCACAATTGAGAAGATTATGAAGATTTGATGTCTTTAGGCTGTGTTTGCATGTTGAACTTTTATTGTATTTGTGGTGTCCCAGTACCAAAGGCTGTAGCAAAAAAAAAGGAAGGACGGGCACCACCACATGAAATCCTGGGTGCAACCTGTAGCCAAAAAACAACATGAACTATTGTAGGGATAGGAAAGCTGGCTACCATAACCTGGATGCACATCAAATAAATTCTGAAAAAATAGAAAACTTTATTGAGATACATACAGTTCACAGACAATTAAACTCAATTAATATCCTCGCAAAAACACATAGGAGAGGAATGTGATCCTACAACCCCCGTCTCCATGCCGGATATCAATAATCACTGACCAAGCAACTTCCCAGCAGAAATAATGCAACTAGGTATATTGTACACCAGGTATTATATATATATATATATATATATATATATATATATAAAACTCAATGTGTGTGTTTTTATGTGTGTGTGTGTGTGTGTGTGTGTGTGTGTCTGTTCTAGCATCACGTCCAAACAGCTGAAGATATTAACATGAAACTTGGCCACATGTTACTTATATCTCAACAACAAACATAGGATAGGTGATTTAACCCTTACTCACCCCTATTTGCCAGGGTCGGGGTTTTTTGTTTAAAGTCCCATACAAGTCTATGGGAAATATATGTTACTGCATAACTTCCAAACGGCTGGAGATATTTCGATAATACTTGGTCACATGTTACTTATATGTCCACTTAAAATATAGGCTGGTTAAGTTAACCCTTAACTACCCCCATTTGTGAGAGTCGGGTTTGTTTTTTTTTGTCCCATGCAAATCAATGGAAAATGTATATTCCCACATAACTTTCGTACGGCTGGAGATATTTCAATAATGCCTGGTACACATATTACTTATATGTCAAATAAAAGAGAGTTAAATTAATCCTTACCTACACCCTTTCATAAAAGAAGAGTTTTTGTTTCAAGTCCCATGCGAGTATATGGGACTTCCAGTACCTTACTCCACAATCTCCGCTCTGCATCTCCTGGTGAATGTGTCAGTCCAACTTTCAAGCCACAACCCATCTCACAAAGAGAGGAGGTCGGGATAGGAGGTTGAGATATATGGAAGGGATATGAGGATGGGATAGGAGGTCAGGATATGAGGACGGGATATGAGGACGGGATAGGAGGTCAGGATATGAGGTCGGGATATGAGGACGGGAAAGGAGGTCAGGATATGAGGACAAGATAGGAGGTCGGGATATGAGGACGGGATAGGAGGTCGAGATAGGAGGGCGGGATATGAAGTCGAGATATGAGGACGGGAAATGATGTCAAGATAGGAGGACGGGATATGAGGTTGAGATATGAGGACGGGATATGAGGTCGAGATAGGAGGTTGGGATATGAGGATGGGATAGGAGGACGGGATATGAGGTCGAGATATGAGGACGGGATAGGAGTTCAGGATATCAGGTCGAGATATGATGACAGGATATAAGGACGAGAGATGAGGACGGGATAGGAGGTCGAGATGTGAGGTCAGGATATGAGGACAGGATATGAGGTCGAGATAGGACGGGATAGGAGGTCGGGATATGAGGAAGGGATATGAGGACGGGATAGGAGGTCAGGATATGAGGTTGAGTTATGATGATGGGATAAGAGGACTGGATATGAGGTCGGGATATGGGGTTGGGATGTGACAACAATATATGAGGGTGAAATAAGATGTCAAAAGCTTCCTCCTTTGTTGATTTTCCTCCCCAACAAGGATTAGGAAGGAAAAACTGGGCAACGCCGGGTACTCAGCTAGTAAAATTATAATATTATAAATACAGTATATAAACTTGTGCATGAAAATACCTCCAAAAGGGTGAGAAAAATCAAACAAATGAAAAAGCCTATATAAGCTGAGAGCAAAAAATAATGTAACCTATATCCCTAAACCTATAAGTCCTATGTGTGTATATACCAAAATGGATGACAGTTGTGGCTGGGAGCAGATCACATACGGCATGGGGCACAGCAGACTCCACGCGTTCCGCTGCGAATGACAGCTTCCTCTGGAATGCCTCAGTACTGCCCTTATCCTCATTTTATATAGCTATAATGATATACAATGATAATCACCTGTTTCTACATCATGGAAACACCCACCTCTCGTCCGCAGTTGTGATCAAGTATGGCGTCCTAATTCAGCTTGCATGCCAGGGAGTAACTATCTCCCACCGGAAGTGTCGGAACACAATGGTTCCGGGTTATACTTGTCCTAAGTTGTGAGTCGTTGAAGATGTGGAGGAATGACTGCCAAATTATGAGCCGACTAAGATGATTTCCCTATGGACTCTGGATATATATATACTACTATGGACTCTGGATTCTCAGAAACAGTACATGGGAGTACGTGGAAGAGCATAGTAGTATCATTCATACCCAGCCTTTGGCTTTATGGACTTCAGGTCTATGGACTTTTGTTTATAATATTTTTTTTTCTGGGACTTTTTCGAGTCACTTATACTTACTTGGAAGAGTATAGTAGTACCACATATACTTACCTTTTGGATCCTGGATCTCAGGTGATATGGACATGTGTACATTTTCTTCCCTATTTTGGAATGGGTGGGTGTCATACGTGTTGGGGTTATGCTAATTTGTACTCTGTTGGTGGCTCTGTCTGGGCGCCGGCCACTATTCATGCCCCAATCGTGGGGCGCGCACACTTAGCTAGAATATCGAAGTGTGACTGTATAGACACACTTAGAAGATGCATCTTCTACTATTTTCATAGTAATTAACAATGTAAGATGATTAGTATTGTCATGACCCACTTTTTCTCTTCGATATGTAATTGTAAAACATTTATGGGGTCATAATTGTTTATACTCAACCTATAATCTGAGTGCCTTTAAATATTTCTAGCATCTGCATCTCCTGGGTTGTACATGTCCTTATACATATACCGTTTTGTCAACATTTGGGCCCCTTTCAAGTGGTATAAATAATATGATGTTATCATGCATCAATATGATGTTATAATGTATTTTATTTCCCTTTTGCCTCTCCTCAGATAGAATGTACGGGCACCACAGAACCCGTTCATTTATGAACGGGAATTTGGTAAAGTGCGTGCAAGCGAATATGAGAGCGCTGTATATGCTCAGATTTGCATAGTACGCATTCGCACAGTAGAATGTCAGTGCTGATTTTGCGCAGGACTAATGGTATCTCTTCCCCGCTCCTGTTAGTGTGCAGCGTGCATGGCTGGAAGTGCCCTCTCCTCGCTTCCGTCGGGGTTTAGGTTGCATCTAGGATACACTGATGCATTGAAGGACAAGTATAACCCGGAACCATTTTGTTTTTCAACACTCCCTGGCATGCAAGCTGAATTAGGACGCCACACTTGATCACAACTGCGGACGAGAGGTGGGTGTTTCCATGATGCAGAAACAGGTGCTTATCATTTTATATCATTATAGCAATATAAAATGAGGAAACGGGCAGTACTGAGGCACTCCTGAGGAAGCTGCCATTCGCAGCGGAACGTGTGGAGTCTGCTGTCCCCCATGCCGTATGTGATCCGCTCCCAACCATAACTGTCATCCATTTTTGTATATACACACCTAGGACTTAGGGTACACACCTAGGATATAGGGGGGTATTTATCAAAGGATTTATGTGTTTTTTTTTCACGTAACTTTGGCGCAATACTTTGGCGCAGTGTCTTTTTGCACCAAAGTTTGGCGCATCTTCACCACTGTCATTTTTACAATTTTCTCAAAATCACACGGTCCTGTGTGTGATTTCAACTTTAGCCAGTAAAAAGAAAATTACTCATGTCGCTTGCTGATATACTGCAGGAGGGACCCCGAAATGGCTGCTCTACATGGTAAAATACGCGTCCTCTGTGGGGGTAAGTTCTGTGTAAAAGGCGCTGTGAACAGCTGATTTCAACATTTGAGCCAAAATTACTAACAACTTGCACCAAATGATAAATTTGGTGCATGTCCACGAAAACCAAAGTGAAAAAAAAAGGGTAAAAAGAAACTGTCAACAGGCAAAATTGATAAATACCCCCCATAGTTTACATTATTTCGGCACTCAGCTTATATGGGCTTTTTCATTTGTTAGATTTTTCTCACCCTTTTGGAGGTATTTTCATGCACAAGTTGGTATATTTATAATATTATTATTTTATACAATATACCTAATTGCATTATTTCTGCTGGGAAGTTGTTTGGTCAGTGATTATTGATATCCGGCATGGGGATGGGGATTGTAGGATCACATTCCTCCCCTGTGTGTTTTTGCAAATATTTTAATTGATTTTAATTGTCTGTGTACTGCATGTATCTCAATAAAGTTTTCTATTTTTTCATAATTTATTTGGTGTGCATCCATGTTCTGGTAGCCAGCTTTCCTATCCCTAGAATAGTTTTAGCACCAAAGGCTGTACTGTGGATCTCCTCGGGCAGGCCAGATGCACGTGTGTTGGGCCCACTGTGAAAATGTCTGTTATGTTAATCCTGTTGATGCACTTTATTATATTTTCTATATGCACTGTATAATATGTTGTTTGTGTACTATGCCTTTAAGAGAGAGAGAGGAGCAGTGTAAACCAGGTGACCCTGCCTGCCCAATGGGAACCCCTAAATTCGTCAGTATATAGTGTAAGGGGGGAGGAGTTGCCCCAGTCCAGAGTTCAGTCTAAGCCTGAGCTCCAGTGTGGAAAGGGGTGAAGTTGTGTGTGGAGAAAGGGAAGCCTAAGAAAATATCTTCTCACGTCAGCCATGCCATTCTGCAAGTGTTCCCCTGTATAGCGGTGAGTCAAGCCCTGGCGCTAATAGTAATTGGACCTTGTCAGAACCCTAGTCTGCGTGGAAAATCTACAGTCTCGAATCTCAAGTCGGTATTATTCAAGTGGGTGAAAAGCACCATAAGTCTCAGCAAGGCAACAGGGCTCCAGAAGGGTAACACTACATCTCTTCTACTCTGCTCCGTACTATGTGTAATACCATCTGCACCTGCTCAATAAAAGACAGTTATCTGTAACTCGACTTCGGTGTGTATCTTTACTCCCCATGTCTGGCCCAGGAGAAGCTGCACCCCCTCGGACCGTGTATAGTCTAATGGTGCCCTGGCATCACAAAGTGATAAGGAATCCTTGCACACCCCCCCCCCCCCCCCCCATCTCACCGCATATTTTTCCATAAGTTTTTACTGCATTTTGGCTGTGATTGTCCAAAATTGGCTGTGATTGTCCTTACTTTGCACAATTTTAATAAAACAGCTATTTTTTACCATGGGAAAAAAAAACTGCAGCAAGAAAGGCAATGTGGGAACACAGCCTCAGGGGAGATGTATAACTACTGCATATCCTGATCCCACAGAAATTACAAATTGATCTGGAAGGGATCTGGTACAGTGGGGAGAAGTATTTGATACATTGCCGATTTTGCAGGTTTCCTTACTTACAAAGCATGTAGAGGTCTGTCATTTATATCATAGGAACTCTTCAACTGTGAGAGACGGAATCTAAAACAAAAATTTTGAAAACTATTTGCATTTTATTGCACGTAAGTATTTGATACATCAGAAAAGCATAACTTAATATTTCGTACAGAAACCATTGTTTAATTACAGAGATCAAATATTTCCTTTAGTTTTTGACCAGGTTTGCAGACACTGCAGCAGGGATTTTGTCCCACTACTCCATACAGACCTTCTCCAGATCCTTCAGGTTTTGGGGCTGTCGCTGGGTAATACAGACTTTCAGCTTCCTCCAAAGATTTTCTATTGGGTTCAGGTCTGGATACTGGATAGGCCACTCCAGGACCTTGAGACACTTCTTACGGAGCAACTCCTTAGCAGCCCTGGCTCTGTGTTTCAGGTAGTTGTCATGCTGGAAGACACAGCCACGACCCATCTTCAATGCTTTTACTGAGGGAAGGAGTTTGTTGGCCAAGATCTAGCAATACATGGCCCCATCCTCCCCTCAATACGGTGCAGTCGTCCTGTCCCCATTGCAGAAAAGCAGCCCCAAAGAATGATGTTTCCACCTCCATGCTTCACAGTTGGGATGGTGTTCTTGGGATTGATCTCTTCCTTTTTCCTCCTCCCAACAAGGCGAGTGGAGTTTAGACCGAAAAGATCTATTTTTGTCTCATCAGACCACATGACTTTCTCCCATTCCTCCTCTGGATCATTCAGATGGTTATTGGCAAACTTCAGATGCGCCCTGACATGCGCTGGCTTGAGCAGGGGGACCTTGCATGCATGCAGGATTTTGATCCATAATGGCGTAGTGTGTTATTAATGGCTTTCTTGGAGACTGTGGTCCCAGCTCTCTTCAGGTCATTGACCAGGTCCTGCCATGTAGTTCTGGGCTGATCCCTCCCCTTCCTCATTATCATTGATGCCCCACGAGGTGAGATCTTGCATGGAAAAGTAGTGAGGGTAGTGGATGAGATCTCAAGGACTGGGGAATAAAGGGTGTGAAGTGGCTGGAATAAAAGATGCAGGGAGTTGAATGAATGAGTGGATACAAAGTGATGGATGCGAATATAGATAGTGCGGCTTAGAGAATGACTCGGAGGATGTGTGATGCTTATTAGATGCAAAGCTGGTGATTAAGTATGGAAAGATAGAGAGGTATATGTATAGTGTATATGTATGGTGTATATGTATGGTGTATATGTATGGTGTATATGTATAGTGTATATGTATAGTGTATATGTATGGTGCATATGTATGGTGTATATGTATGGTGTATATGTATAGTGTATATGTATAGTGTATATGTATAGTGTATATGTATAGTGTATATGTATAGTGTATAGTGTATATGTATAGTGTATATGCAAATGAATGGTGACTGTTGTGTGTATGTCTACTATGTTGCAAAATGTATCAGGTGTTGCTGAACTAACTACTGCAATAGATGTGTGGATAAAATTGATGTACTAAATGTCCAGGGTACAACACATTTATTAATCAAATAAAAACAAAATAATTGTTAAGTCAATTTAAACAGTTATGTAGAAATGTGGAGGTGCAGGGCCCTTGCACTCTTTCCCACCTGTTATAATTAAAAGGTACAGATGAATATATAAAAAGATGTGAAATAAAATTCACTGAATTCACTGAGGAAGGACTACGATAGTCCGAAATGCGTCTGATTACTCTCACCCTGCCTGACACACCTCTCTAGAGACTACCACCAGATACCCCACGTTCATAAGCTCAAGTCACCACCTACAGCTATCACAGAGCGCTCCACGGCTATCACCAAGGAGCGCCGAGCATTACCAGCATTATCACAAAGACCGAGACCCCCTCAGAGACAGAGACCGACAAATCCAGCACACGGACTAGGCGACCGGCCTATCGGCAGACAGACCGCACCGCCAGGACATCCCAGCGCCACGGACATCGGGACCCCATCTCGCAGAGCCTCGCTCCACCTACCCACAGGACGGGTAAGCGGTACATAGTACCAAAGACTTTATTTTTACGGCCGCCAATTCCTTTGCACTATTGCACAGCCGCCGCGCTGTGTATGCAGGAACCATCTAACTATACCTTCAGTAGAGACATTGTTATCCATACCCCTGAACCTATGGATTAGGTGACTTGTTATTTATCCCCACCACTGTACTTTATTTAAAAACGGCTGAGTCGTACCTCTGCTTTTCCTGCAACGGTGGGCCCCAGACTGGGGGTCTCCAGAGGTTGCAAGTACACATAAGTGGATCTGCCTCTAACCACCACTGAACTTTCAAACTGAGAGTGTGTTGTCATCTAATCACATATACTGTGTGTTTTATTTCACATCTTTTTATATATTCATCTGTACCTTTTAATTATAACAGGTGGGAACGAGTGCAAGGGCCCTGCACCTCCACATTTCTACCTGTTTAAATTGACTTTACAATTATTTGGTTTTTATTTGATTAATAAATGTGTTGTACCCTGGACATTTAGTACATCAATTTTATTCACACATCTATTGCAGTAGTTAGTTCAGCAACACCTGATACATTTTGCAACATAGTAGACATACACACAACAGTCACCATTCATTTGCATATACACTATACATATACACCATACATATACACCATGCATATACACCATACATATACACCATACATATACACCATGCATATACACCATGCATATACACCATACATATATACCTCTCTATCTTTCCATACTTCACCAGCTTTGCATCTAATAAGCATCACACATCCTCCGAGTCATTCTGTAAGCTGCACTATCTATATTCGCATCCATCACTTTGTATCCACTCATTCATTCAACTCCCTGCATCATCTTTTATTCCAGCCACTTCACACCCTTTATTCCCCAGTCCTTGAGATCTCATCCACTACCATCACTACTTTTCCTTTAATTTCAAGGTGGTCTGAGGATTCCACCAGGATAGAGATCTCGGACAATACATACTAAGCAGATTGAGTACCTCCAACTCAGCTTTTTCATTTCGAGATCTTGCATGGAGCCCCAGACTGATGGAGATTGGCCGTCATCTTGAACGTCTTCCATTTTCTAATAATTGCGCCAACAGTTGTTGCCTTCTCCCCAAGCTGCTTGCCTATTATCCTGAAGCCCATCCCAGCCTTGTGCAGGTCTACAATTTTATCCCTGATGTCCTTACCCACTCTCTGGTCTTGGCCATTGGGAAGAGGTTGGATTCTGTTTGATTAAGTGTGTGGACAGGTGTCTTTTCTGCAGGTAACAAGTTCAAACAGGTGCAGTTAATACAGGTAATGAGTGGAGAACAGGAGGGCTTCTTAAAGGAAAAATACCCGGTCTGTGGGAGCCGGAATTCGTACTGGTTGGTAGGTGATCAAATACTTATGCCGTGCAATAAAATGCAAATCAATAAAATGCAAATCAATTTTTAAAAAATTCTACAATTTTCTGGATTTTTGTTTTAGATTCCGTCTCTCCCAGTTGAAGAGTATCTATGATAAAAATTACAGACCTGTAGGAAAACCTGCAAAATCGGCAGTGTATCAAATACTTGTTCTCCCCACTGTATATACTGTATATAACCTGATGGTTTTCCAATTACTCCCAACTAAAGGGGCTTGGTTTGCATAATTAGGGGGCGTGTTCCAGACATTTTCCTGAAAACCCGACAGTTATATTTAAAAACCCACCAGAAAAATAGTGAATTACTGAACTTGAAAACCCGACTGCCTTAATGTGTGGGGTATCTGTTAAAAAGTGTGGGTTTTTGAAAATCCTGTTACTTTGTCCCTTTATTTGCTTTTTATATTACTTTTTTTTTCTCTCTTTTAAAAAAAAAAAATCTTGGCTTTCATTTCCTTTTTTTAATTATAAATTTTTTTTACTTTTTGTTTGTTAACCCATTAATGACCATGAATGTAAGGTTACATCCTGGTGCAGAGTTACTTTGCTTTAATTATTTGCTTTACGCTTTATTTTTCCTGTGCGACACTTCTTTTTTCCCATGCGACAGAATTTAATATCATGCGACAGAATTTTCCCGTCATGTGCGAAACATTGATAAATACGTGTGAGAGCAAATAGTCTGGGGGGGGAAAAAAACACTCTGAAAATAACCCGACACTCTTAGTAAATCAGGGCCAATGTGTGTGGGTGGGCATGTATGTATGTGTGTATGTTCCAGTATCACACAGGACAATCAAAATAAGGATAATCACATTAGGACAATTAGGAATATGAGGACAAGAGCTTTTTCCTTCATTGCTTTTTTCTCTCTCACAAGGATTAGGTAGGAACATCAGGTAATATGCTAGTGGTAAAATAAAAGATTAAAAGTACATCTTGTCTCCCTCATACTAAATTTTACATACTAAATTGCTGTGCTTGGAAGGAGTTAAACTATGTATTGTGCATAATGTCTCGGCTACTCATACAATGGCCCATGCACAATATCTGTAGAATGCAGATCAATGGTAAATAGCGTATCATTAGGCGACCTGGTGGTCTTTGCCCTGATTTTACGGATCCTAGGGAATCTGGGTCAAGGCGTCATCTAATAGCTGTACACACTTAATGTCTGCGTGTCGGAGGTCTGGAAACAGCAGGGGAAAGAAACAAGACTGGTATTAGAGGCACTTAGTATCGCTCATGTAAATGTAAGCACCATAATGAAGTCATTTGTAATTTTCTGCTGAGAATATAACAAAACTCAATTAAATTCTACAAATTTTTTTTTTCTAGAACATTTTTTTTTTCACTCGAAATGCCAGATGTTTGGGTTTGACGAACCGAAGAAGAGAAAATAACAAGTAATTTTCATTGGAAGACACCTCTTAACAAGCTCCCCTCAAAATAGCTAATGAGTGTTATTATGTCTACTTAGACAGAGCTTGTTATCTTATTATAGGTTTGCAAAATGTAACTTTCCTCTCTCAGACAACTCGATAAATCCAATTCGAGAGACTCTTCCGCCTGCACGAGGTGGCAGAAACCGTAATGGCTCCAGCGCAGAAGAGGGGTCAAAGCCATTTATTCAGCTAAATGGTATAGCTATAAGGCAGTGTTTCCCAACTTGGGTGCCATTGGCTGTCTGGGCATGCTGGTAGTTGTAGATTTGCAACAGCTGGAGGCACCCTGGTTGCGAAACACTGCTATAGGGGATGCAGCTGCACTTGTGGTGTCGAGTGAGGGTAAAGTGTAATTAACCTTTTGGTGATGCCAGGGCATGGTTAACCTATACACCACCAGAGGTTGAGCCAGCTTCTCCTGGGCCAGGCACAGGCAGTAAGTATTCTGCCCAAGTTTACGGGGGAAACTGACTGGCAAGATAGATGGTAAAATCTGTTACAGCTCAGATTGGTATAAAGAGACGTGCTGGGTGAACCTTGGAAGCTTATCGGCTTGCTGGGACTTATAGTTGATTGTGCTGTGCATGACTGACTTGCTGTATGGCAACCCACGCTGGACTTTAGTGACTGTTTGACTAACTTGACTGACTTGACTTGAATACCCGGGACTTAAGTACTTACCGCTAGGCTTGACATTCCCCTGGGTACTGGGGTTATTCTTTAGTAGATGTGTGGTTGAAGGATTAGACTTGAGGTCTCCTAAGAATAACCTCACAGACTCACTTCAGACTTTTCCAAACTGTACCTTAGCTTCTCACTACTCTCCTGAACTGCAGAACTGAACTCCTACCACACTATAGAAGGGACAGATTTGGAGCATTCCCATTGGGCAGATAAGTCCCATGGTTCACCTCATGCACACTCTCCTAACAACAAGGTCCCTAAGTACAGATATTAAATCAACAGGTGTACAATTAATGACAATACATTAACCATAGTATAACTGTAGTAGATATAGAGTCCGGAGTAGTGTGGGCCCAAGACAGAAACTAAAGGCAACATCTGCCACACAGGGCAGGCAGGATACAATCCTGTAATGGGTCACCACAAACTCCCCCTCTAAAGAAAAGCTGTCCTTGGCGTGACGTTCTGGAGGGCAGATGTTGTAGAAGTGGCCTAATGAGCCTAGGAAGAACACACAAAAATAGTTCCTGGGGCATTAGTTAAAACGTCCATCTCAGGACTATGAAGATATTCTTGGGGCATTGGTTAGAATGTCCTTCTCTGGGGTATAAACTGTTGTAAGAGTTAATGTGGCATTTTATACGAATGTCCTTACAGACTCCAGAGGAATGTAACAAAGTCCTTTGTAGTAGAGGAAACTAACAGGTCATTGGTAATGGGTCATTGGTACCTTTGTACTAACACTTAACCCTTATATTACTCATACTGACATTTAAGGCTTATGAACATTTTCAATTACTGACAATAACATAAGCATACATAAAACCATAGACATACTATCTTTATTTTCTGTGTAATGGCTAGACATATTTCGGATCAGGCTGCCAGAGGCTTTCTACCCAGATACCTGTGCTAAGGGGCCCATCGTCTTTTTGCTACTTCTCCCCGAAACATAGAATTTTTGAGAATACTGATAGTATATCTGTTTTAGAGTACCACAGATAACAGTGACTTCCATTTACAAGTGCTACTTAAAGGGGTATTCCGGGCAAAAAAATGTTATCCCCTATCCAAAGGATAAGGGATAAGGTGTCTGATCACGGGGAGCCCGCCGCTGGGACCCCCAGCGATGTCCGTGCAGCACCCGCATTCTATGCAGGGCTGCGTCTCCAGTTTCGGAAACCTCTGGGTTTCCGGGACTGGGGACGTGACGTCCTGCCACGCCCCCTCCATTCATGTCTATGGGAGGGGGTGTAATGGCTGTCACTCCCCCTCCCATAGACATGAATGGAGGGGCGTGGCGTGACATTCTGAGGTTTCCAAAATTGGAGAAGCAGCTCCCGCATAGAATGCGGGTGCTGCAGGGAGATCGCGGGGAGTCCCAGCGGTGGGCCCCTCGCAATCAAACATCTTATTCCCTATCCTTTGGATAGGGGATAAAATGTTTTTGCCCGGAATACCCCTTTACGTTTACCAAGTGCTCTAGCCACAAAAGAACCCTGTGCACAGTGGACAGGACAAATAATTAACACTGACAAGACACATTCTTTGGTAGGTATGGACTGAAGGATAAATATACTGACTAGGAGATAACAGTCCTTACTTAAAGGGGTACTCTCCTGGAAAACATTTTTTTAAATCAACTGGTGCCAGAAAGTTAAGCAAATTAGTAAATTACTTCTATAAAAAAAAAAAATCTCAATCCTTCCAGTACTTTTCAGATGCTGTATACTCCACAGGAAGTTCTTTTCTTTTTTTTTATTTCCTTTCTGTCTGACCCCAGTGCTTTCTGAAGACACCACTGTCCATTTTAGGAACTGTCCAGAGTAGGAGCACTTCCTCATAGCAAACCAATCCTGCTCTGGACAGTTCCTGACATGGACAGAGGTGTCAGCAGAGAGCACTGTGGTCAGACAGAAAGGAAATTCAAAAAGAAAAGAACTTCCTGTGGAACATACAGCAGCTGATAAGTACTGGAAGGATTAAGATTTTTAAATAGAAGTCGTTTACAAATTTGTTTAACCTTCTGGCACCAATTTATTTAAAGAAAAATGTTTTCCAGTGGAGTACCCATTTAAGAATTTTTTTGTACTGTATATATCTGTACACAATATGCATTATATACATTTCTGACTATTATACAATGTACTTATATTACTTTTCTGACTGTACATAAGACTGATACTTTTTCTGAAAGGGTACCTCTCATCAACTGAAGGTTGAATAACTTTCCAATAGCATGTTAATGAAAAATATGCTTCTTTCTATTGTATTTTTCTTGATCAATCCTGTCAGCAAGCATTTCTGACTCATGCTGGAGTCCTAAACACTCAGAGCTGCCAGCCTGCTTTGTTCACAGCCAAACAGGCTGTGAACAAAGCAGACTGGCAGCTCTGAGTGTTCTCCTTTGTGAACAAAGCAGACTGGCAGCTCGTAGTGTTTAGGACTCCAGCATGAGTCTGAAATGCTTGCTGCCAGGACAGGTAGGGAGACCCCTAGTGGTCATTTCTTTAAAGTGGAAAATTAAATAGAAAGAAGCATATTTTTTAATAACATGCAATTGTAAAGTTATTCTGCATACATTAATCTATAATATATCAAAAGTTTTTTTTGATGAGAGGTACACTTTAAGACTATGCAATCCTACTATAGTAATATACATTTTATTACTGCCAAGAAATATATACATTTGTTCTGTTTATTCTCTATATCTAGCAGGTAATTGTCTCTGAGTAGACCGCTGAGATCTGCGCAACTGAAAGACATTAGACACCTTATAAGTCTACATAAACATTTTCATATACATTTTTACAGTTCTAGCCCATTAGTACCACCACCATCACCACCATAAACACAATTTTTTATTTGGCCCATATATATTTTTGTTGTCACATCTCACAACATTCTAACTAGATTACTTTTTAAAATAGACACACCGTTAATATTTTTGATATTTGTCCTTGTGATTTAATGTAGTACCTTATAAAAGTTTTAGGTACTGTAAGTCTTAAAAAGTTTATGGCCTGAACCAGGTACATATGCTTGTGGTTACTGTAGCAGTTCTGCACAATTTCTTGAATGTTACCAACTGAAAAACAGGAAAAACAAGACAGAACACTATCCACTTTACTTCAGTGAATTAACATTAGGGTCGTTAGGCGCTTTTCGCCATAAGGACATTCAAACTGGAAACTTCCCATCCCAGCCCCGCTGATCTCTTTTCTTCCTGGGCTGGGACAAGTAACGGGGTCCTCTTGCTTGAACCCTCTCCATAGGATTGACCGTGATGTTCCACAACACCCTGGATAGATTGGAGTGGGACATGGTGGGACTCACAGTAACCACCATTTGAATGGAGGCGGCTTGCGCCACTGGAGTGAGAACAGTTGGTGCCCGTTGGGCCGGTCAAACCTCCGCAACAGCAGGAGTAGGCAGGGGCACATCTGAAGTGGACTTGGACTGGAGATGTATTTAGGAGCAGTGACCGACATCTTTTTTTATTTCTCCCATCACCTTAGGGCACAGCAGGCTGAAGTCCGGATTCCAATCCTCCGAAGGAAAATAGACGAAGGGGAGCTGTGTGGGGTTCTTTGGTCAGGTCACAGCTGCCGCACACTCCCCTCAGGCACTCTGGAATGGGGTGTACTCAACAATCTCTCCGCCTTCCAGGGAATGTAGATCAGATGGGAGATAGTCCCTTTTAATGACCCATCTGTTGACCAATACAGTGCGACCATGGTGGCAGTCCATCAGAGTGCCATACCCCTGAACTTTATCAAATCTTACGACTGTAGCCCTCAGTCTGACTAGAGGTGGCTTTCCTGGGCGTGGATAATCAAGCATTCTGATATAGACATTTTCCAAATACTTTGTGTCTCTTTGCTGCTCTTGGTGCAGTTCAAACAGCAGTTTTCTGCGGCGGAGCTACTGCCTCCTCTGTTCCTGCATCTCCTCCACAATTGCAGTCATACGGGCCTCTCACTCGGCCCTCTCTGACAAGGCTGCAGGAATTGGGGGGTGCTCTTTTCAGGGCAGGGGCAGGAGGTACTCATGCATGTAGCGAATTACCCGAGCATCATCGCCAAACACTCACCATGGCAGCGGGGGTGACCAGGGATGTGACACAGGCTCTGGGACGCTAACTCTGGGCTAGAGGGCTACTTACATCTGACTCTTCAGTCGCGATTTAGGCCCAGGATCCCCAGGTCCGGTGGTGGGGTGACAACCTCACCCGCGATGCCCCTCTAGACGATGGCGGAGTCCCTCCAGGCGTTCCACCAACTGGAGTAGCTGACCAGCTGTCATCACTCTCAGGGAGTGGATAGTGTTGCTCGCGAATATTCGCAATGCAAATTTTATTCACAAATATCGCATATTCGCGAATATAGCACTATATATTCGTAATGACAAATGTTCTTTTTTTTTTTTTTCACAGTACACATCACAGTGATCATCCCTCTCTGCTTCCAGCTTGTGTGGTGTAAAGAAGGCTCTAATACTACTGTGTGAGACTGGCGTGCGAATTTTCGCTTATGCTAATTTTTGTATATGCTAATTTTCGCATACCTGAATTTTCGCATATGTGAAAATAAAACGTGAATATTACGAATATGCGAATTTAGCGAATATATGATGAATTTGAATATGGCCTATGCCGCTCAACACTAGGAGTGGAGTCTCCAAACACCAGTCCTCCAATGACAGCTTCTGCAAGTGATCCGCCAATGTCTGGAACACTTGAGCGGCGGCCGCCGCAACGTCACTGCCACACCACGCCATGCTGGACTTTTCACTCCCATGTGATTCCGCCATCTTGCTGCTCTCGCAAACTTCCAGTGGTCTAAAGAGGTCGAGCTGTGCTTTTTTTTGTGGACTCAGGCAAGATGGCTGCCGGCCGGAAACACGTCAGCAGTGCATCCTCTTCAGCCACCCCCTGGGCAACAGGGGAATAGCTCTTTAGGTTCCACCTCGGATTTGGCACCATATCTTGATTTCCGCGCCATGGGGCAGGACATGTACCTTTGCAGGCTTTCTTTGCACCCTTTCCCCAGACCTCATTAACTCTTGCAGGTACGGCACAAACTGTATGACGCAGCATGACTTCTGTACGTACTTTACACATGGCGGACACAGACTTAGAATTTCCACAATAGCAGACAATAAACTTTTCTTCTTCCCCTCTATTTCACAAGTGCCTCTTCACATAAATGCTTTAACAGACAAAGTCCCGTACAAAACTGGGGCAGTAATTGTTGCACGATTTGTCACATGCTACAGGCACAGTTCAGACTAGGGGTGTTTTTTTTGCTTAAGACACACACCCGTATCCTGTTCGTGATGCCAAAAATTTTGGTGTCGGGCGAGGGTAATGTGCAATTAACCTTTTCGTGACGCCAGGGCGTGGTTAACCTATAAACCACACAAGGTTAAGCCAGCTTCTCCTGGGCCAGGCATGGGGCAATAAGTACTCCGACTCAAGTTTACAGGGAAACTGACTTTACTGAGGGAGGATAGATGGTAAAATCTGGGGTACTGGGTGACCACACACTTCCTATAAGGTACATTTATGTTATGATGTAGTAGGCAGGAACGTATGCAATGAGGCAGTTCCATGGTTTAAACCACCTCCTTACTTCCCATTCAGCTGTATCATCATCTTTAGGTCACTGATACAGTTGAATACTATAACTGAGCAGAGAGTAATTGGCTCCACCTGTGGCCTACAGGACTCAAAGGCTATATTCACACTGCCAGAACTTCTGCATGGAATTCTTCAGAAATTTATAGCCAATTCACTTCAATGAAATTCCTGCAGTGTGAATGGGACAGCAGAATCCATTGAAGTTTATTGGTTATGCATTCATGCAGAATTTCATGCAGACATTCTGGCTTGTGAACATAGCCAAAGATGGCTGGTGGGATGTCATTGCACCCACCTGCACTGTGCTGCTGAAAGTGCATGGCACAGTCCAGACAATATCTACAGCCTTAAATGTTCCATTAGTTATAGGAGTGGGGTTTAGGTAAGTATACATTTTATCTGCATGTGGGCACTACTTCAGCTGCACCAAGAGGGCACTTTAGTTGTGTATGAGGCATTTAGGGGCCACTTTAGTTTTGTGTGGGGCACGTTAGCTGCATGTGGGACATGAAGGAGCATTTTAGTTGTGCATAAGACCCTAAGGGGGCATTTAATTATGTGTAGAGCACTGAAAGGACACTTAAATTGTATGAGGCAATAAGTGGGTACTTCAGCGGTGTATCTTTTTTCAACTCTTATATCTCAGCATTGGAGGGCTCGATTAACTGATAGGAGAGATAGGTATGGACATCCATGCCCTTACTTTATAACATAAAATCCTGATGGCATAAAATCCTGATAATTGGAGTTGAGTTGCAATACCACACAGAACCTGAGGACAGGGGAGGTTCTATGTTTTTCCAATCCTGGATAACCCCTTTAAAGGGGTACTCCGGAAAAAAAAGTTTCCAAATCAAATGCTGACAGAAAACTAAACAACTGAAACTTCCAGTACTTATCAGCTGTTGTATACTCCAGAGGAAGTTGTGTATTTCTTTCCAGTCTGTCCACAGTGCTCTCTGCTGACACCTCTGTCTTTGTCAGGAACTATCCAGAGCAGGAGAAAATCCCCATAGCAAACCTTCCCTGCTTTGGACAATTCCTGACACAGACACAGAGGTGTCAGCAGAGAGCACTGTGGTCAGACTTGAAAAACTACACAACTTCCTCTGGAGCATATAGCAGCTGATAAGTACTGGAAGGATTAAAGGGGTACTCCACTGGCCAGCGTCCAGAACATTTAGTTGTCATGCCCCCTCCCATAGTCTTGCATTGAGGGGGAGTGGCCTGACTTCACGAGGAGGTGTGGTCGACCCCAGCAGCGCACACAGCTTTCGGAACTAAATCTTCAGAATGCTGGCCAGTGAACTACCTCTTTAAGATTTTTAAATAGAAGTAATTTACAAATATGTAAAAAAAAAAAAACTGGTAGTAGTTGATTAAAAAAAAATGTTTTTTCCTCTGGAGTACCACTTTAAAGAAGCACTGTCATTATGAAAAACTTTTAATATATTGTAGTATTACTGATAATATGACTTTTTTTAAATATTCATTTATTTTAAAAAAATGTAAATTTTACTAAAATTTTTTTTTTTTTTATTGCCTCCACTAGGGGTCATCTGTCTTTATGTAGACAGACTACTCTGTATTTTGCAGCATTCTAGATACCTGCGGTAAAGTGTGTTTGTAAAGTGTGTTGGCACCACTACAGCCTTTAGTGGTCCCTAACTACAGCTCCCATGATGTGAGTTGTAGTTTTGCAACAGCTGGGGGTACAATCTTTGTAAAACTCTGTTTTAGAGCTGTGTATTCTCCGGCTGTGTTCCTCCAGCTCTTGCAAAACTACAGACAAAGGATGTGTGGGAATGCTGGGAGTTGTAGTTTTGCAACAGCTAAAGGCAACACTGCTCCATCACAGTGCTTTACAAACTGCAACTCCAGCTGTTGCAAAACTACAACTCCCAGCATGCTTGAACAGCCAAAGCTTTCTTTGACTCCTGAATGACAAAGAAGCTGATCAGACATGATCAGGAGTCTGTGAAAGCTGAATGACACACATAGTGACAGCTATGTTTATTAGCATCCAGCTTTACTAGGAACAGATAGAAAATGTATGAATAAAGACGACTGTGCAGTGATTTGAAGACTGCCAGGCTGCTCCAAAACTCAGAACAGATGAGTCATCCACAGTGAGGGAGAGAGATAGACACGCCCCCTCCATTAGGCAAGATAACAAAGCAAGTGAGCTACATATAAATGCTATTTGTTAGGGATATATAGGTCCTAGACACTTAAAAATGATATGTACATGATTAGGTACTGAGTAACATATCACTTTTCTTTTTTTGCACTATGACAGGTATGCTTTAAGTAAAGTTCAAGTTCCTATGCTCTGTGTGTGGGAACAGCTTTATTAAAAAAAATAGTTATTTGTATTAATAGTGATCACCAAATGTTAATAGCTAATGAGTATACATATAAAAAAAATGTATCTAATATTTTTCTAGGTAGAAATGTGTGTTCACATTAATACTACATCGTGATCCATAGAGTTGGCAGTGTTATTATCCTCCCACATGCTGTAAGTGAAGGTGTCTATGAACTCTTCCAGACTTTTTCTCCCTCTGTCTCTCCAATCCAGTTTATCACAACCTTGGGCATCGCACACTCCGGGTCTTGCGCCATTGTGCCATAATATATCTATAATGAGCCGCCTGTGGCTTCGCCAGTCACAGTGTCAGTTCTCTTAAGGAGAAGTATATACCATATCCTTGTAAGGGAACTTTCACTGAAATGCAATGAGAGCAATGAAACCTTTAATATCCTCGCACACGACTGTAATGTTTGCTTCCCACACATTAGGTATTGTATTCGATACAGGATGTCAAGTACGAGACATGGCGGCAGGGCACGATTCCAGCACAATGGCAAATATTCAATAACATTTGTTAAGAGTTTATAGACAGGTTGGGTAGATAACCTTACAGGTATGACTGATAAATAAGAGATGTGTGCTGCGCAGAAAATTACCATACCGGTACACTGCAACAAACCCATAAGCTGGGTGAATGTGAGGATGGGTGTTCAGCCTGGAAATGTCAAGAAGAAGGTTTCTGTTCTGTTTCTGTTTGCATAATAAAGATTTAGAAACTTTGAAGGAATTTAACCTTAAGATATATAACTTTTCATTATGGAATGATTAAAGTCTCATGCCAGGGCTGGTGCCAGGTGTGACATCTTGCGCTCCGGACGCATTTCTGGGCCGTGAGCACATTGTCCCTTCTCCTCCTCTGGCTGGCAGGGCTGGGATTCTCACTGTGGGACGTGCCCGCATGCGAATCCCAGCCCGTCACTCACCTCTGTCCCCTGCTGTTTCCTCACAGCTCCGGCGCGCGTGTCCCCGCAGCTCCGGCGCGCGTGTCCCCGCCTACTAGGGCACACATGCGCTGGAGCTCTCAGATTAAAAGGGCCAGTGCGCCCGAAATTATGTGTTGCACCTGCAACTTCATTATAAGTTTCTGCACCTCCCCCCACTCTCTGCCGGATCTTTGTATGCCTTTGTGCCTGAGAGAAAGCTGTATTCCGTGTTTCCTTGCCGTGTACCAGACCTTGCATTCCGTGACCTGACTGTGATTCCAGCCGCCTGCCTACTGACCTTCTGCTACTCCACTGACTACGCTCCTGTGCCGCCAGCCCTGACCTCCCACTAGCCTGACTTTGTCTTGCCTCATCCCTTCTGTTCCACGCTTCACCTCAGCGGCCTGTGTGGTCGAGTCGTGCCAGGGGTAGCCACCTGGGTGCCACCAGCCGCAGCAAGTCCATTCCGCTTTGCGATGGGCTCTGGTGAAAACCAGCAGCACCTTAGACTCTGCTCCCTGGTACGGCCCGCGTCATCTGCCACACAGGTCCATTGGATCCACTACATCTCCAGTTCCAGACCACCGTGGTGTCACAGATCTATTATCTACTGAATGCCAGTCGACTCTGGTGAGTCTTACACCAGGATCAGAGTCTGTGATGGGGCCCCTGAGTGAAGAAAAAAGCGGGAACAAGGACAGGTGAGTATCAACAGTCGGGGACATCAGCTCTGGGATCTGTATTTATTAAAGGTGTCTGAAGTGTAGATTATTTTTTTGGTGGGGGGGTAGGCTTCTGCTCTGGGGTCTGTGTTTAAGGAGTTTGGGAGAGATTTACTATTATTGTCTATTTTACGCAGTACTTTAGATGAGAAAAGTCTCTGAGCATGGGTCTATTGTCCGTGCAATTTATCAAACATCGAACAGCGTTTAGTAAATCTTAAGAATGGACATTATTGTCTATTCTACACAGCACTTTAGACGAGAAAAGTTGCATAAAAGTTTCAGAGCCTGAGACAAATATATCCAAAGTCGCACACTTATTATCACGGACTTCACCCCACACAGAAGGTATACTATAAAGCGAACATCTCGTATGTCTTCTGTGAGGTGCCGGCTGGTTCCACTTTCTTTCGTTTTTAGGTTCTGATATTTGTACCATAAATTTAACCTCTCCAAACCACGTTTTTTTCTTAAAGTATTTCTCTCTCTATTCTTTGATGTTTATAATTTTTTATAATTTTTTTAAAGCTTTCTAAGTTAGCCCTTTACTCATCATCCATGTGGTAATTGGCCAGAATCATGGAAATTCAATTCCGAATTCCAAATAGGAAATTGGGACAGAGATTCCGCTGCAGCAGAGTCACATTTAATTCAAGTGCTGCTCAGTGCACATGGTGGAATTTCCATGCCAGATCTTTTCTGAATGGAAATTCCTTTGTCCATGTCCGCACAGAATGAACGTGGTCATTCTTTGTGCGGAAGCCTCACGGAATGCATAACTGTCTATGAGAAAGCGCATTCCTGTGCGGTCCAAGCGCCAGAAGATTCTGCCAGTGCACACACTGTACGGAACGAGCGCTTAGAGATTCTCCATGTGGACATTCTGTCGTGAGAACAAAGCCTTAGGCACAGTCATTATTCAGCAGCATAGTGTCCTGTAATTGAAAAGGGGGAGATTGATGACAACATGTGTAGAGGAGGAGTGGTGCAGTGACCAGAGCAACCAATCAGATTGCTTTTTCAATTTTTTGCAGATCTTAACAAAATGTTAAAAAATTTAAGAAGGAATCGGATTGGTTGCCATGGGAAACTGCACCACTCTTCCACTACACGTTTTCAGAATTCTCCAGAGACTAAATTGCACCATGCGCATTGCGTAAATTCATCTGCTTTCTTCAAATCAGCTGCAAAAGTTAAATTGAAGCATTAACTCCTTAAGGAAAGGACTCAGGGTTTTTCCGTTTTTGCACTTTTGTTTTTTTCTCCTTACCTTTTAAAAATCCTAACCCTTTCAATTATGCACCTAAAATTACATATTATGGCTTTTTTTTTTTTTTGCACCACCAATTCTTCTTTGCAGTGACATTAGTCATTGTACCAAAAATCCACGGAAAAACTTAAAAAAATTCATTGTGCGACAAAATTTAAGGAAAAAAAAGTCATTTTGTAAATTTTGGGGGCTTCCATTTCTACGCAGTGAATTTTTCGGTAAAAATAACACAATTTCTTTATTCTGTAGGTCCATACTATTAAAATGATACCCTACTTATATAGGTTTGATTTTGTCGTACTTCTGGAAAAAATCATAACTACATGCACGAAAATGAATACGTTTAAAATTGTCTTGTTTTGACCCCTATAACTTTTTTATTATTCTGCGTACGGGGCTGTATGAGGGCTCATTTTTTGCAACGTGATCTGAAGTTTTTAGAGGACCCATTTTTGTATTGATCGGACTTTTTGATCGCTTTTTATTCATTTTTTTCATGATATAAAAAGTGACCAAAAATACTATTTTACTAAAAATGCTATTTTGGATTTTGGAATTTTTTTGCGCGTACGCCATTGACCGTGCGGTTTAATTAACAATATATTTTTATAGTTTGGACATTTCTGCAAGCGGCGATACCACATATGTTTATTCTTATTTATGCATTTTTTTTTTAAATGGGAAAAGGGGGTTGATTCTTACTTTTATTAGGGAAGAGGTTAAAGGATCATTATTAACTTTTTTTTCACACTTTTTTTTGCAGTGTTATAGCTCTCTCTAGTGGCTATAGCACTGCACACACTGATCTGCTACACAGATCATTGTGGTGCATTAACACGGCAATGATCAGTGTTATCGGCGATCGATTGCTCAAGCCTGGTGCGTCCTAGCTGATCAGGACATCGCGATTTCACTCCGATGGTCCCGATCAGCCCGACTGAGCTGCCGGGAGTGTATTTTTGTTACTTTAGACACAGCGATCGACTTTGAACGCCTAAAGGGTTGAACGTCTAAAGGGTTAATAGACTGGGACCTGGTGCAGGGCGTACAGGTACACCCTGCATCCTCAAGAGTTTAAAATATAGAAAACCAAAACAAACCAAAAAATTTGCATCAGACATTTACAAGGAAAACAAAAATGACTAAAAAATAATAATTTGGGATCATTGGGATTAAACGGTATTATTTAAGAATTTTATATATTATTAGATTAGATCACCCTTCAGATTAAAGCAAAAATGTCATTTGAAACGTAAACACCACTGTGTCACATGGTATATCCCAAAACATTTATAAAAGGCTTCCTACTAACTATTTAGATTGGATTTCCGCCAGGTCTGACATGGTCTGACATTTCTGTGTATTTTCCATTGATGAGACTTTTTTGAGACTTTCCCATAAACGTCGCAGTTGATAAATTCCTGACCACTGCATTTTATGCTCTATTGTAGATCACTATACTATTTCTGCGGAGAAGGGCTCTAAGGCAAAAGTCTCAACTAAATAGACAGTCTTTCTGAGAGACAAATATAGACCATCTAAACTGGTCTAAGCAGTTTTATAAATCTCCCCCTTTGTGTTTATTTACAGGGTTTGGTCTGGATTCTGCCTTTAGCAGGTCTAGAAGGGTTTTTAGGGATTTGGTCTGGAGACTATTTTTATTGAGAATGCCTGAGGACTGTATTTAGGGGATCGTCTGCCTGTATTTATTTGGTGGGGTCTGGTTTAGGGGGTTAGGTTAAAAGTGTATTTATTTAGGAGTTCTGTTTTTGGAGAATAAAGGGTTTATATTGGTTTAGAGGTCTGGTCTGGGGTCTATATTTATCTGGTAGGGTCATGTTTAAGCATGATATTTAGGGGTCTGTATGGTGTGATTTGGGGGGTTATGATCTGTATTTAGGACATTTAGAGTCTATCCAGGTCTGGGTCTGTTTTTAGGGAATCTTTTGTTCTGTATTTAATGGAATCTGGTTTGGGTACTGTGCTTAGGGGTAGGGGTGTCTGTATTTATGTATTTATTCATGGATTTTGGAGTTTGTATTGGTTTAGAGGTCTTGTATGGGGTCTGTATTTATTTGGTGGTGTCTGTTTTTGGGCGCTGTATTTAGGAGGTATGCATTTATTTAAGGGGAATGGGGTAAGTTTTGGGGGGTCTAGCTCTGTATTTAGAAGGTCTAGAGTCTATTTATTTAGGGGTCTGTTTTTAGGAGGTCAGGTTTGAGGTCTGTTTTTCTTTAGGAGTTTTTGGAGTCTGTATTTAGGGGATTTGTATTGGTTAGGGGTCTTGTCTAGGGTTTGAATCCACTTTGTTGTGAGAAGAAGATCATATGGACTATTTATGATGTCAAAGCTTTACGTTGGGGATGTGTCCTTTATGAATGGACAGGACATATGTTGCATGCTACTTAGTACATTACTTAGTATATCAAAAAAGAAATGACAAAGCACAACTACTGCATACAAAAATTCCATTTTATTGAGTTACCAAATAAAATCATTTAAAAACATAAAAAAAATCATGTGTCAGTATTCAGATAAATAGTCACAATAAATGTTGCCAAGTGATGTATCTAATATGAAATGAACAGTGTCATAAATTAACTGGGTAGTAAACAAGAGTGTCAAGGTTCTGGTGGGGAAAGAAAAACAAGACACCAAATACTAAAATGCACTGTTTCTATTGTAAATGTGAAAAAGCACTTTGACCCTCCCTGACACCAACTGCGGCTACGGAAACCTTTCCTTTCAATCCAACCACCTATTTACCCCCTCAATTGTGGACTTGTAGCAAACCCATTTTGTCACCAGTAGGGACCTATAACACTGCACACACTGATCTCCTATGCTGCTCACTGGTTTCTCATAAGAAACCAGTGATCAACGATTCTGCCGCTTGACTGCTCATGCCTGGATCTCAGGCCCTGAGCAGTCATTCGGCGATCGGACAGCGAGGAGGCAGGTAGGGGCCCTCCCGCTGTCCTGTCAGCTGTTCGGGATGCCGCGATTAGCCGCGGCTATCCCGAACAGCCCGACTGAGCTAGCCGGCAACTTTCACTTTCACTTTTAGCCGCGATCGGCGCTGCGCGCTATTAGAGGCGGGTCCCGGCTTCACTATGACGCCGGGCCCGCCGTGATATGATGCGGGATTACTGTGTAACCCCGCGTTATATCAGGAGAGCAGGACCAAGGACGTACCGGTACGTCCTTGGTCCTTAAGGGGCTAATCTGCGCTGTGAGGATTGTAACATCTACTCTTGCCTCAGTGAAGACAGTTATCCATAACCTAGCATCGGTGTTTTAATTATCCTGTACCTGGCCCAAGAGAAGCTGTCCTATCCTCGGACTGTGTAGATTAACGGTGCCCTGGCATCATGATGATATCCAAACACCCTGCACACAGTACTCCCCATTTGGGTGCCACAACCCTTTTTGGTGCGCAGGAACAGGATTCGGGTGTGTGCCTTACTCAAAGTAAAACCCCTCAACTGTGTCTATACTGCAAACAGTGCATGATCGACAACTTATTCGCTAGTTCTGTTGTATGCGATTTTGTCTTTACAATTGTTTATTTCAAGAGGCGCTATTGAAAAAGAGGGGGAGAAAAATAGTGTGTTGTTGGCCATATTGTCTGCCAAACTGTGTGTTCTGCCTGCTGGGCACGAGCTGCGGCACCAATGTAAAGTTCCTGCAGTACCTGCAAGGGTTAATTGGTGTCTGGTATCTCCTATGCGCGCCAAAGTCCAGGCTCTGCCCACTGCCAACATTAGGGAGTAATGCCTCCTCCCCAGAAGCCAGGAGGCACCAAAAGGTGATGTCCTGTGTTGCACAGAGGAAGATCTTCACAGCCAGACCCTACAGAAATTCTTTCTGGGCCCCGCCATCTTGGAAATCCTGCGGCTGTCGTGATTACCCTCCGGGACTGCTCTGCTACCGGGAGAAACCAGTGAGTCTCAGCCATCATAAGCACAGTGCTGCGCAGGGTCTCCGGTGCTCAAATCTGCTGTCATTAACTCTGCCACAGTCACTGTACTCCCTGTTATTGCCTGCAGTTGTCAGCCAGAAAGTCAGTGTTGCCAGTATTAGCAAAAGAGAGTGGGGGGGCCACACTAGGCATCACAATTAGAGACTTTGAGCAATTAGAGACTTTCTTTTACAGGGATAGCGCAATCAAAAATCAACAGCATGTCTGAACCAAGTACAAATGGACTACCGGCGACAAAAGCCATGTCCTCATTTTCTGTCAGCCTCAAACAGAAGTCCTTTAACCTATTGCATTTAGAGGAATGGGATAATGGTCCCCGAGAACCCCAAGTTTCTACCCAGCAAGGGCAGGGAGCTATCCCTCAACAAGTGCCCAGGCCTCCTACTGCTGCCACAGAGGTTTGGCCTGACCATTGGGCACCAACGAGACTGGCAGTATTGTGACCAGTCCCTAAGCTAAGGTGTTCTCTTCTGTGCCATTGCCGAACAGTGACAGCAGCCAGCCACCTACTCTGCCGGCAGTTCCATGGACTCTGCACTATCTTCCCCTGAGGGAGAGTGTCCGGATCCTGCAGAGGCTCAAAGGGTCACCGTGATGCAGGTATGGAGACTCCAAAATCAGGTCCGCTGGGAATATCAGCACCTTGTTGTGGCTGAAACTATGGTCCCTACAGCAGATCAGCCACTGCTTAATGGACATTAAAAATCGTTTGGCGAAAACACCTGTTCAGTTAACAGGTTCTGCAACATTCAACATGTGTGCTTGGCATCTTGCTAAGAAGAAACCACTACGCTTTAGTACCTGGTAAAATACCGTAAACTTTCTAAGTCTTCGTCCACCTTCCTAGTTCTGTGCCTAACCACTTTAGTGCATTAAAATGTGGCAAAAAAATGTTTTTGTCAGGATTGCCTAGTGGTAAGAAAATGTGTAACCTAGTCAGTCTGCTACAGTGGTCAGAAATGTATAATGTCTAGTGAATTATGCATATGGTGTATATCGTCTGTATTATAAAGTTGTCAGGTTAGGACTGTTGTTTTCCAGTTGGTAAGTCTATATGAGTGCCCCAGGCCATACATGCAGATATATATAGCACGCCCACATGTATAATGTCTTAATCAGAATGAATTATCTTCTCTCTATTTGTTCAATGTTATCCTTGTTGATTGTGTTCTGGCCTGCATGAGGTGCACCCAAAATTCAAGGGGATACCTTGGACAAAATTTTGCACAACAGAAAGTGTCTGTTTGTCTCTTGCTGTGTCCCTTTGGTGTCGCCCCGAGGTGTTCTCAACATTCTTCAGTCACAGGGAGAAGATGCTAAAGGATAATGGGCCCCATGGCACAGGACCGGTAGTGATAGAAAGCCTACAGCAGCTCCAGCCCAAATTCCAGAGTCACCTTGTTTGTGAAAATGCACACAACCAAGGAAGAGCTTCAAAAATTGTTACATGTGTGTCCGTTTCATGTTGGTTTGTCTTAAGTGTTTGTACGCCCATTATCAATACATTTTCAGAGTCAGTGGAAAAGGAAATGTTAAGTAGGAATGTAGTAGTATGCTAATGTAATGTAATGTAGTAGTATGCTAATCTCAGGTAAAAATCTGTGGCACTTAAACAACCAGCGAGTGGTCACCATCAAAGGCACCAACCACACAGTATCACCTCTCAGGAAGGAACTCTTTGCACTTTCTACCAACCTGCATTACTTCAAGGAACTTTGTTTTGCCCCTGTGAAGGACAGCATCTAGATAATGTTTCAGGAACTGTTTGCACTAATGTTTATATCTTTGCATCTTCAGCAATATTCATCCTCCAGGACTGGGCACTGGGGGTGGCTGTTTTTAAAAGAGGGAATTTGAGGTGTCCCAGTACCTGAGTGTGTCCTGTCAGGTAAACATTGCTTCAGGTGCGTGCGCTAGGCCCTGCTGCTCAGGTGATGCTTTAATATTTGTTATGGTCTTTATCTGATAATTTTTATTGTTTTGCACTGTACCTTTAAGAAATGTATAAGATATCTGTTAGGAGGCATGATGCAGAGTTTCCATGTGACCCTGGTTGCCAATGGGAGGCCCCTTAGCTAGGCCATATAGAGAGGGAGGAGTTATTCAGTTGAGTTATGAGTTAGTTCAGATTTCAGTTGAGAGTTCAAAGTGCAGAGCTCAGTGTGAGCTGCAGAGTGGAGAAGAGACAGCAGGAGTGTGAGGTGATCCAAGGGAAGCCTAAAGCAAATCTTCAAGCAAGGACCGTGCCATTCTGCAAGTGTTTCCCACCCAGTCCTAACTGTGAGCACAATACAAATATACATACAGTATAATGGTATCACCTACATTATATAAAATGTTTTTGTTAACGACGGGTACACTTTAAGTTAAGAAGGACATATCTTATGTACAGATTACCACTTTAATTTTTTCTTCCCTCATTACATTACATAGCAGAATAATATACAATTCATCCCAGCGTTAATTTTGATTGACAAATGTTTGGTCACAGTCTGGAATAGTGTTATTTCTCTGAGCGGCTGGAGACCTGTTCTTTAATTTAACTCTTATGGCCGGCTGCTGGGAATATCTGAACAATCCACAGATCCCATTGGACACTAAACATAGGATGCATTGATGGAGACAAGAAGAAGGATGTCTACAATACAGTAACCCCAAACATCTTATAAATAATAGCAATTCTCTAAATGCTCCATGGCAGGTTGTAATAATGGATTCTCTCTGACCGCTCCGCTACAGTTCTTCCTGTAATGAGGACGCCGGGAAGAAACACATAAAATAATGAGGATCCCCTGTAATTGTCTGGAGCAATAAAAAGCTTCAGTGGAGCAAATTAGAAATATTATAAATACGCTGCTTAGATCCTTGTTACTAGGACGTTGATTTATTATATGAATTTTAGCAGAAAATATCCACAATAGATTCGCTCTAGAATAAAAATGAGAAGGGGGAAGGGTGTTCTCCTGTATGGCAGCCGAAGATTGTCATATGGCAGTGTTCTCAACCAGGGTGCCTCCAGCTCTTGCACAACTGCAACGCCAAGATTGTTCAGACAGCCTTAGGCACACTGGTTGGGAAACACTGCCACATGGGGCTGCTTATTGTGCTGTTCATGTGTATATGGTTGTATTTCCATCTACCTCTCCTTGTATTATTCTGTGTACTGTATATGGTATGTGCTTAGTGTGAAATACCATGATTATATTGCCTGATACTATTGGTAGGTAAGGATCCTGCACTTAGGCTAGGTTCACAATACAAGAAAAATTCCATCCGGAGATTCCAAGTGAGCGCTAGGACCACGTGTAAATTGCCGTCCCCATAGACAGCAATGTATGTTCCATCAGCAAGATCATTATTTCAGCGGTAAAATATCCGCCACTGAAATTCCGTAATGTGTACTGTACAACAAAATCCTATTGCCAGCAATAGGATTCTACTGCATCGGAGTTTCCGAGTGGAATTTAAAAACGGAATTCTACTTAGAAATTCTGTAGTATGAAGTCTTAGTATAGTTTTGGCTAGAGTTTCATTAAATCATTGCATTTCAAGACAAACATCTTAGGTTGCTCACTTTTCAAACACACTCCTCAACTTCTCTCTACCTAAAGGGTCCCCAACAATAATAGTTATCCTTCAGTGTCTCGCACAGTAGAGTGGGCAGGTAAGTGGTTTGGGGGAGGAGTAGGTAGGTCTCTCCATTAGGCAAGCAAGTCACCCAGTACTGTAGGTAGTTTTCCCTATTAGGCAGACAGGTGTCCCCCCCCCCCCCCCAGTATGCAGTTTCCCCCCATTAGGTGAGCTGGTCTCCCTAGTAGTTAGGTAGATGCCCCAGTAGGTAGGCAAGTCACCTAGTAGGAAGTTTTCTCCATAAGGTAGACAGGTCCCCCCATTATGTAGTTTCCCCCATTAGACAGGTGTCACTAATAGGTAGGTAGATGTCCCCAGTAAGTAGAAAGGTCCCCCCAGTAAGTAGCTTTCTGCATTAGGAGGTTCTCCCAGTAAGTAGGCAATTTCTCCCAATAGGCAGATGCCACCCACTATGTAGGTAGTTTCGTCCATTAGGTCCATATTCAAATCAAGAAAAGAAACAGAGTGAGAGTGATGAGTAACAGTAAAACAAAGATTGCATGAATTGGAATTAAGATAAGTTGTGAAGTCTGGTCGCTACCCCCGACCTCCAGATGAAGATGAGATCGTCAATGTAGCGATCGTACCAGATGAGTTGTGAAGAAAAAGTGTTGTCAGAAGTGAATAGATAGTTGGTGTTACGCCGAGCGCTCCGGGTCCCTGCTCCTCCCCGGAGCGCTCACGGCGTCTCTCTCCCTGCAGCGCCCCGGTCGGTCCCGCTGACCGGGAGCGCTGCACTGACATGGCCGTCGGGGATGCGATTCGCACAGCGGGACGCGCCCGCTCGCAAATCGCATCCCAAGTCACTTACCCGTCCCGGTCCCCTGCTGTCATGTGCTGGCGCGCGCGGCTCCGCTCTCTAGGGCGCGCGCGCGCCAGCTCTCTGAGACTTAAAGGGCCAGTGCACCAATGATTGGTGCCTGGCCCAATTAGCTTAATTGGCTTCCACCTGCTCCCTGGCTATATCTGCTCACTGCCCCTGCACTCCCTTGCCGGATCTTGTTGCCTTGTGCCAGTGAAAGCGTTTAGTGTTGTCCAAGCCTGTGTTACCTGAACTCCTGCTATCCATCTTGACTACGAAACTTGCCGCCTGCCCCGACCTTCTGCTACGTCTGACCTTGCCTCTGCCTAGTCCTTCTGTCCCACGCCTTCTCAGCAGTCAGCGAGGTTGAGCCGTTGCTAGTGGATACGACCTGGTTGCTACTGCCGCAGCAAGACCATCCCGCTTTGCGGCGGGCTCTGGTGAACACCAGTAGCCTCTTAGAACCGGTCCACCAGCACGGTCCACGCCAACCCCTCGCTGACACAGAGGATCCACTACCTGTAGCCGAATCGTGACAGTAGATCCGGCCATGGATCCCGCTGAGGTGCCACTGCCAAGTCTCGCTGATCTTCCCACGGTGGTCGCTCAGCAATCGCAGCAGATTGCCCAACAAGGACAGCAGCTGTCGCAGTTGACCGCCATGTTACAGCAACTTCTGCCTCTGCTACAGCAGCAACCATCTCCTCCGCCAGCTCCTGCACCTCCTCCGCAGCGAGTGGCCGCTCCTAGCCTCCGCTTGTCCCTGCCGGACAAATTTGATGGGGACTCTAGACTCTGCCGTGGATTTCTGTCTCAATGTTCCCTGCATATGGAGATGTTGTCGGACTTGTTTCCTACAGAACGGTCTAAGGTGGCGTTCGTAGTAAGCCTTCTTTCAGGAAAGGCCTTGTCTTGGGCCACACCGCTCTGGGACCGCAATGATCCTGCCACAGTCCAGTCCTTCTTCGCTGAGGTCCGTAGTGTCTTCGAGGAGCCTACCCGAGCTTCTTCTGCCGAGACTGCCCTGCTGAACCTGGTCCAGGGTAATTCTTCAGTGGGCGAGTACGCCATCCAATTTCGTACTCTTGCTTCCGAATTATCATGGAATAACGAGGCTCTCTGCGCGACCTTTAAAAAAGGCCTATCCAGTAGCATCAAGGATGTGCTGGCCGCACGAGAGATTCCTGCCAACCTGCAAGAACTTATCCATTTGGCCACCCGCATTGACATACGTTTTTCTGAGAGACATCAAGAGCTCCGCCAGGAAAAAGACTTAGATCTCTGGCCACCTCTCCCACAGTATCCGTTGCAATCTACGCCTGGGCCTCCCGCCGAGGAGGCCATGCAAGTGGATCGGTCTCGCCTGACCCAGGAAGAGAGGAATCGCCGTAGGGAAGAAAATCTTTGTCTGTACTGTGCCAGTACCGAGCATTTCTTGGTGGATTGCCCTATTCGTCCTCCACGTCTGGGAAACGCACGCACGCACCCAGCTCACGTGGGTGTGGCGTCTCTTGGTTCTAAGTCTGCTTCTCCACGTCTCACGGTGCCCGTGCGGATTTCTCCTTCAGCCAACTCCTCCCTCTCAGCCGTGGCCTGCTTGGACTCTGGTTCCTCTGGGAATTTTATTCTGGATTCTTTTGTGAATAAATTCTGCATCCCGGTGACCCGTCTCGTCAAGCCGCTCTACATTTCCGCGGTCAACGGAGTCAGATTGGATTGCACCGTGCGTTACCGCACAGAACCCCTCTTGATGTGTATTGGACCCCATCACGAAGTGATTGAGTTCTTCGTCCTTCCCAACTGTACCTCTGAGGTCCTCCTCGGTCTGCCATGGCTCCGGCTTCATTCTCCCACCCTTGACTGGACCACCGGGGAGATCAAGAACTGGGACTCTGCTTGCCATAGGAAGTGCCTCTCCCCCCCTCCCAGTCCCGTCAGGCAAGCCTCAGTGCCTCCTCATGGCCCCCGTCCTGGTGACACACTGCCCCATGCCAGGCTTCGCCCTCTGCCCTCCCTCCCCATTCCCACTCCTGCTGTACTGCCTGCCATTGAGGAAACCCTCCATTCTTTCCCGGTGTCCTCGTCCCAGGTAAAGCAGTTGTCGGACAAAAAAAGGGGGAGACCTAAGGGGGGGTACTGTTACGCCGAGCGCTCCGGGTCCCTGCTCCTCCCCGGAGCGCTCACGGCGTCTCTCTCCCTGCAGCGCCCCGGTCGGTCCCGCTGACCGGGAGCGCTGCACTGACATGGCCGTCGGGGATGCGATTCGCACAGCGGGACGCGCCCGCTCGCGAATCGCATCCCAAGTCACTTACCCGTCCCGGTCCCCTTCTGTCATGTGCTGGCGCGCGCGGCTCCGCTCTCTAGGGCGCGCGCGCGCGCCAGCTCTCTGAGACTTAAAGGGCCAGTGCACCAATGATTGGTGCCTGGCCCAATTAGCTTAATTGGCTTCCACCTGCTCCCTGGCTATATCTGCTCACTGCCCCTGCACTCCCTTGCCGGATCTTGTTGCCTTGTGCCAGTGAAAGCGTTTAGTGTTGTCCAAGCCTGTGTTACCTGAACTCCTGCTATCCATCTTGACTACGAACCTTGTCCTTCTGTCCCACGCCTTCTCAGCAGTCAGCGAGGTTGAGCCGTTGCTAGTGGATACGACCTGGTTGCTACTGCCGCAGCAAGACCATCCCACTTTGCGGCGGGCTCTGGTGAACACCAGTAGCCTCTTAGAACCGGTCCACCAGCACGGTCCACGCCAACCCCTCGCTGACACAGAGGATCCACTACCTGTAGCCGAATCGTGACAGTTGGCCTCCCACCAGGACATATACAGTAGATGTTAGCTAAAGAAGGGGAGAATTTAGCCCCCATAGAAGCACCAGTGGTCTGTAGAAAAAAAGGCCCCATCAAACATAAAGTAGTTGTGATGAAGAAGATATGTGACAGCAAGTTCCAAAAACTGACAAAGAGAAGGGTAAGAAGAATAAACAGAAAGAAACCACCTAAGTGCTAGAATAGCAAGATCGTGAGGGATGACTGAATATAACGAAGTGACGTCTGCCGAGATCCAAGAGTAATCACCCTCCCAAGTGAGTGAATTTAAGTTGGATTATAAATGCTTAGTATCCTGGATATAACCAGCTATGGAGGGGACCAGGGGTTGAAGCAGGGTGTCAACTCAGGAGCACAGGTTTTCATTTAAAGATCCTTTGCCGGCCACAATGGGTCGGCAGGTTGGAGGGAACATGAGCTTATGTACTTCATCCATTCATGTTCTTTTTCTTTTTACCAATTGCATCTTAGGAGAGTGTCTCTCTCTTTTCCGTCATTCCTGTATTTATGTGCTCCTTTATTTTTATATATTTTTGATCTGATATTTATTCTTATTTATATAGAATGGAGTTATTATGTATATCTTCATGTGTCTTAGATTTAATCATTATGGAAGGGGTTAATTCCCACGCTCTCACATGATCCGTGTAAGCCTGGAATTTCCCCACCTATAAAATCTTGTGAGTATTTGCAACAAGTTGTATGACTAAGAGCGCAGTGTTTGGCGCTTGAAACGCGTTACTTCTGTTCATGTTTCCTGTGGTTGGGTGCCAATAAAACCTAGTTTTTACTTGCAAGAGCTGGATCATTTCTTCTTGTTCAATGAGTGATAGTGTACACCTGTTCTGGGGCACCGAGGCAACAGACAAAGTCCTGACCTCTTGTAGGCCATAGGAATGAGGCCACCCACAGCTTCCAACTGCATGTGCGTCCTAGTGATCCACTTGCAACTGAAAGCAATGCTCAGCCAGACAACATTTTTAAAATTTCTTCTGCACTTCCATGGGGGGGTATCCAGACTCATCGGACCACACTTATAGATGTGCTGCTTCCTAGCTAGTGTAGCTCAGTTTGTTTGTGCAAAATACATAAGAGGACAGTATCCATGCTAAAAGGTATCATTACTTAAAAAGTTGCATGAAATGTACTTTATTCTCCCAGCCGATGACTCAGACATACATTTAGGTTACTTAAGCTGATATGACAGAAGTGTCCAGGGTGCCTGCTGCAGCCTCTCCCGTGAGATGACTCAAAAAGGTTTCTGGTTCTTATTTTAGCTTTTGGCCGAATATGATGACGTTAGGACGTGCGGAGCTTCATGTCTATTCCTGTTAGAATGCTAAAAGCCTCGTGACGTGTGGCATAATGGCGTTATAATTTACCTGCTCGCTGTCTGGCATATCAGTGAAATGTCACATTTTGCATCATTCGGCAGGAGTCTTGCAGATAGTGTCTACAAAATAATAACAAGATATTGTTCAGTCCTAAATATTGTACAGAAGGGTAGCTACGGATGGATATACACTTAGTAAAGTGTTTTCCAAACACTGTGTCTCCAGCTGTTGCAAAACTGGATGGGGAGACACGTTTTGATCAAAAAGTGCGCTAAGAACCTCAATTTTTTGACCAATGTGTGCTGCAATCCCCTTTTTTTGCATACTCTATTTATATATATATATATATATATATATAATACACAATATATATATATATATATATATACATATATATACACAATATATATATATATATATTTACACACATATATATACACATACATACATATATATATATATATATATACACACATATACATTTATATATATATATATATATATATATATATATAAACAGATATGTAATTACAGTGATCCCTCAACATACGATGTTAAATCGTTCCAAATGAACCATCGTTACTTGAATTTATCGTATGTTGAGGGATCCGTGCAATAATAATATAGAAAGTTATACTCACGTGTCCCCGCCGCTCCCTCCCGTCACTGCTTCCCTGGTTCGTCGCTCTCCATCGCTGTCATCCCGTCCCAGGGGTGTCCCCGCTGCTCCGGACTGCTGCCCTGTATCGCAGCTCTCCATCGCAGTCATCACGTCCCAGGGGTGTCCCCGCCGCTCCGGACCGCCACCGCTGCCCTGTATCGCAGCCATCACGTCCCAGGGGTGTCCCCGCTGCTCCGGACCGCCACCACTGCCCTGGATCGCAGCTCTCCATCGCAACCATCACGTCGCTGCTCACGCCACTCCTATTGGATGATGGGACGGCGTGCGCAGTGACGTGATGACGATGAAGGAGAGCGACAGCTATGCAGCGGAGCATAAAGAGGATGGTCTGGAGCGGCGGGGACCGGAGCACACAGGGCACATTAAATGGCTATCTGGCGGTAGCTGAAGCAGTCTGCGCTGTTGGATAGCCGTTTATGCGATGGCCCCAACATATAAAAGCATTGTATGTTGATGCTGCCTTCAACATGCGATGGAGTCTGAGAGGACATCTTAGACCAGGGAATATCTGAGACCAGTAGTCTCAAACTGGTGGCCCTCCAGATGTTGCAAAACTTCAACTCCCAGCATACCTGGACATGCCCAGACAGCCAGTTGCTGCAGCTAATGGCTGTCGGGAATGCTGGGAATTGAAGTTTTGCAACATCTGGAGGGCCACCAGTTTGAGACCTCTGTCTTAGACATAAAACTAATGCAACCTAACTAAATTTGAACTAACCTTATATTGCATGAAAAAAAGAAACAAACACATAGAAGAGTATAACAGAGTCAAACCAGGCAAGGTGGATATAGGTTTCCTTACCCAACCACTGTGGCCCACCCTGATCTTCCAAAATGGCTGCTGCCACAGGGTTACAAAAACTCCACCTCCCAGCTTTAGTCACTGATCAGTTCATTTGCTGGTGCAATCCACCATCTAGTGGACACTTCAGGTAATGCAGGGTAATGCAACATTAATCCCAGGGGTTACACCTTTAGACTCACAAACTAAGCCATATTTTATCTCTATTTTGTCCTGATATTATGCCATAATATGGTTATCCTTGAGGAGCAGGAGTACTCTACTCTACTGGGGGATCCCACTGGGAACATAGACATAATGAAACTGATGCAACCTAACTAACTTTGAACTAACCTTATATTGCATTAGGAAAAGAAACAAACACATAGAAGAGTATAACAGAGTCAAACATGGCAATGTGGATATAGGTTTCCTTACCCACTCACTGCGGCCCACCCTGATCTTCCAAAATGGCTGCTGCCACACGGTTACAAAAACTCCACTTTCCAGCTTTAGTCACTGCTCAGTTCATTTGCTGGTGCAGTCCACCATCTAGTGGACACTTCAAGTAATGCAGGGTAATGCAACATTAATCCCAGGGGTTACATCCTTAGACTCACACTCTAAGCCATATTTTATTTCTATTTTGTCCTGATATTATGCCATAATATGGTTATCCTTGAGGAGCAGGAGTACTCTACTCTACTGTACCTCCATATGTCCAATGTATCTGGCAAAAAAGAAATTGGTTTACTTCTTCTGATGCCGTATGCATGCAGGTGTTCTTTCTATTATCTTTCTATTTATAGCCTCCAACAGAGCGCACAGAGGCTGTGAGGCTCTGTGTACATAGAAGCCACATAGCACTGGTTCTTTGCCTTCGAATGGGTGTTAAAGAGGTACTCCGGTGGACAACAATTTTTTTTAAATCAACTGGTGCCAGAAAGTTGAACAGATTTGTAAATTACTTCTATAAAAAAATCTTAATGCTCCAGAGGAAGTTCTTTTCTTTTTGAATTTATTTTCTGTCTGACCACCTCTGCTGACACCTCTGTCCATGTCACAGAGCAGGAGCAAATCCTCATAGCAAACCTATCCTGCTCTGGAGAGTTCCTGACATGGACAGAGGTGTCAGCAGAGAGCACTGTGGTCAGACAGAAAATAAATTCATAAAGAAAAGAACTTCCTCTGGAGTATACAGCAGCTGATAAGTACTGGAAGGATTAAGAATTTTAAATAGAAGTAATTTACAAAACTGTTTAACTTCTGGCACCAATTGTTTAAAAAAAATAATAATTTGTTTTCCACCAGAGTACCCCTTTAAATGAGACAAATATTTAAGCTACATTCACACTTCCAGATTGGTGGCAAATTTGTTGCAGATTTAAAACACAATTTGGAAATCAAAATCCTGCAGATTCTAAACAAAAATGTGCAAGTAAAAAAAAATAAAAACAACACATTGCTCAGAGTAAAGTAAAAATAAAAAAATACACAAAACACTATACTCTCCTCCCATGCTGCTCCTGTGGTAACACCTCCCTCTTTCCCTGCTGGTTTATATAAAACAAGATGTCATGTGACAGCTGTATACAAAGGGAGAAGCAATGCATACAGTATGTGCTCTACCCACTCCTGTACACGGCACATTCACCAGGGTGGCTGCTCTTGTATACAGCATATGCATCACCAGTCAGTATTGTACCACAGCAGGGAGTCTGATCATAAACAGGAGTCCCTGCTCCTGTACATACGTTCTGGGATGCTCTTTGCTATCGGCGAATGTGATGTAGTAAGCAGAGATGCTTAAACTGTATGCATCGACACTTACTTTATTTGGCTAAGTGTCCCTTGCCCTAAGCGCAGGCAATCCATGCTACGCCACTGTGTGGTACTGCTGTGGCAATTGAATTTCTGCTATATGTGGACATTAAAGGGGCACTCCGCTGCTCAGCATTTGAAACAAACTGTTTGGAATGCTGGAACCGGCGCCGGGAGCTTGTGACATCATAACCCCACCCCCTCATGACGTCACGCCCCGCCCCCTCAATGCAAGTCTATGGGAGGGGGCGTGACGGTCGTCACGCCCCCTCCCATAGACTTGCATTGAGGGGGCGGGGCGGGACATAATGAGGGGGCGGGGTTATGATGTCACAAGCTGCCGGCGCCAGCTCCAGCGTTCGAAACAGCTTGTTCCAAACGCTGAGCAGCGGAGTACCCCTTTATCCAGCTATATAGGTTTCAAATTCTGTGCTAAATATTTTCTTAATAGATCTTTATAGCTGAGTCTGCCTGCAATCACTAACGTTTGAGAGCTTAAAGGGGTATTCCAGGAAAAAACTTTTTTTTTTTATATCAACTGGCTCGAGAAAGTTAAACAGATTTGTAAATGACTTCTATTAAAAAATCTTAATCCTTTCAATAATTATCAGCTGCTGAAGTTGAGTTGTTCTTTTCTGTCTGGCAACAGTGCTCTCTGCTGATATCTCTGCTTGTCTTGGGAACTGCACAGAGTAGAAGAGGTTTGCAATGGGGATTTGCTTCTAAACTGGGCGGTTCCCGAGACACGTGTCATCAGAGAGCACTTAGACAGAAAAGAACAACTCAACTTCATCAGCTCATAAGTACTGAAAGGATTAATTAATAGATTTTTTAATAGAAGTAATTTACAAATCTGTTTAACTTTCTGGAGCCAGTTGATATATATATAAAAAAAAGTTTTTTCCGGGATAACCCCTTTAACCCCTTGGGGACGGAGCCCATTATGACCCTAAGGACGGGAGCATTTTTTGCAAATGTGACCACTGTCACTTTAAGCATTAATAACTCTGGGATGCTTTTACTTATAAATTTGATTCCGAGATTGTTTTTTTGTGACATATTCTACTTTATGTTAGTGGTAAATTTTCGGCGATACTTGCATCCTTTCTTGGTGAAAAATTAAAAAATGTCATGAAAAATTTAAAAATTTTGCATTTTTCTAACTTTGAAGCTCTCTGCTTATAAGGAATATGGATATTCCAAATAAATTATATATTGATTCACATATACAATATGTCTACTTTATGTTTGCATCATAAAATTGATGAGTTTTTACTTTTGGAAGACACCAGAGGGCTTCAAAGTTCAGCAACAATTTTCCAATTTTTTGCAAAATTTTCAAAATCGGAATTTTTCAGGGACCAGTTCAGGTTTGAAGTGGATTTGAAGGGTCTTCTGGTTAGAAATACCCCATAAATTACCCCATTATAAAAATTGCACCCCTCAAAGTATTCAAAATGATATTCATTCAGTGTGTTAACCCTTTAGGTGTTTCACAGGAATAGCAGCAAAGTGAAGGAGACATTTTTACAAGGGATAAAAGGAAAAAAATCCTCTCAAAATTTGTAACCCAATTTCTCTCGAGTAAGAAAATACCTCATTTGTGTATGTCAAGTATTCGGCGGGTGCACTATAGGGCTCAGAAGCAAAGGAGCAACAATGGGATTTAGGAGAGTGAGTTTTTCTGAAATGGTTTTTGGGGGGCATGTCCCATTTAGGAAGCCCCTATGGTGCCAGGACAGCAAAAAAAAACACATTGCACACTATTATGGAAACGACACCCCTCAAGGAACGTAACAAGGGGTACGGTGAGCCTTAACACCCCACAGGTATTTGACAACTTTTTGTTAAAGTTGGATGTGTAAATGAAAAAAAATATTTTTCCACTAAAATGCTGGTTTTTCCCCAAATTTTACTTTTTTACAAAGGGTAATAGGAGAAAATGCCCCCAAAATTTGTAACCCCATTTCTTCTGAGTATGGAAATACCCCATGTTTGGACGTCAAGTGCACTGCGAGCGAACTACAATGCTCAGAAGAGAAAGAGCGCCATTGAGCTTTTAGAGAGATAATTTGTTTGGAATGGAAGTCGGGGGCCATGTGCATTTACAAAGCCCCCATAGTGCCAGAACAGTGCCCCCCCCCCCCCCCCCCACATGTGACCACATTTTGGAAACTACACCCCTCACGGAATGTAATAAGGGGTACAGTGAGCATTTACACCCTACTGGCGTTTGACAGATCTTTGGAACAGTGGGCTGTGCAAACAAAAAAATTACATTTTTCATTTTCACGGACCACTGTTCCAAAAATCTGTCAGACACTTGTGGGGCGTAAATGCTCACTGTACCCCTTATTACATTCCGTGAGGGGTGTAGTTTCCAAAATGGGGTCACATGTGGGTATTTATTTTTTGGGGTTTATGTCAGAACCGCTGTAAAATCAGCCACCCCTGTGCAAATCACCAATTTCGGCCTCAAATGTACATAGTGCGCTCTCACTCCTGAGCCTTGTTGTGCGCCCGCAGAGCATTTTACGCCCACATATGGGGTATTTCTGTACTCAGGAGAAATTGCGTTACAAATTTTGGGGGTCTTTTTTTCCTTTTACCTCTTGTGAAAAGAAAAAGTAAAGGGCAACACCAGCATGTTAGTGTAAAATTTTTTTTTTTTTACACTAACAGGCTGGTGTAGACCCCAACTTTTCCTTTTCATAAGGGGTAAAAGGAGAAAAAGCCCCCCAAAATTTGTAGTGCAATTTCTCCCGAGTACGAAGATACCCCATATGTGGCCCTAAACTGTTTCCTTGAAATACGACAGGGCTCTGAAGTGAGAGAGCGTCATGCGCATTTGAGGACTAAATTAGGGATTGCATAGGGGTGGACATAGGGGTATTCTACCAGTGATTCCCAAACAGGGTGCCTCCAGCTGTTGCTAAACTTCCAGCATGCCTGGACAGTCAGTGGCTGTCCGGAAATGCTGGGAGTTGTTGTTTTGCAACAACTGGAGGCTCCGTTTTGGAAACACTGCCATACAATACGTTTTTCATTTTTATTGGGGGGGGGGGGGGTGGGGGGGACAGTGTAAGGGGGTGTATGTGTAGTGTTTTACACTTTATTAGGTGTTATTGTAGTGTAGTGTTTTTAGGGTACATTCACACTGGCGGGTTACGGTGAGTTTCCCGCTAGGAATTTGCGCTGCGGCAAAAATTTGCCGCAGCTCATACTTGAAGCAGGAAACTTGCTGTAAACCTGCCCGTGTGAATGTACCCTGTACGCTCACATGGGGGGGGGGAACCTCCAGCTGTTTCAAAACTACAACTCCCAGCATGCACGGTCTGTCAGTACATGCTGGGAGTTGTAGTTTTGCAACAGCTGGAGGCACACTGGTTGGAAAACCTTCAGTTAGGTTCTGTTACCTAACTCAGTATTTTCCAACCAGTGAGCCTCCAGCTGTTGCAAAACTACAATTCCCAGCATGCACGGTCTGTCAGTACATGCTGGGAGTTGTAGTTTTGCAACAGCTGGAGGCACACTGGTTGGAAAACCTTCAGTTAGGTTCTGTTACCTAACTCAGTATTTTCCAACCAGTGAGCCTCCAGCTGTTGCAAAGCTACAATTCCCAGCATGACTGATCACAGAAGGGCATGCTGGGAGATGTAGTTATGCAACAGCTAGAGGTACGCAACTACAACTCCCAGCATGTCGAGACAGCTGTTTTCTGTGTGGGCATGCTGGAATTTGTAGTTTTGCAACATCTGGAGTGCTACAATTTAGAGACCACTGAACAGTGATCTCCAAACTGTGGACCTCCAGATGTTGCAAAACTACAACTCCCAGCATGCCCAGACAGCAAACAGCTGTGTGGGCATGCTAGGAGTTGTAGTTTTGCAAGATCTAGAGGGCAGTATAGAGATCACTGTGCAGTGGTCTCTAAACTGCAGATCTCCAGCTGTTGCAAAACTACAAATTCCAGCATGCCCACACAGCAAACAGCTGTCTGGGCATGCAGGGAGTTGTAGTTTTGCAACATCTGGAGGGCTACAGTCTAGAGACCACTATAGTGGTCTCAGACTGTAGCCCTCTAGATGTTGCTATGCAACTACTCACCGGCTTCCGTCGCATCCGGGAGCCGTCCTCTTCTGCCGCACGCCGCCGCAGATCTCCGTCGCCGCCCGCCGATCGCCGTCGCTCTGCTGCCTCCGGAGTGGTAAGTGGACGTCGGCGCCCGATCCTCTTCGTTTTCCCGTTCTGCCCCGCCTATTGTGGGTGGGCAGGACGGGGAAAACGAAAGTAAACCCCTCCGCCCCAGATCTGCTATTGGTGGTCGCGTCTAGACCACCAATAGCAGAGATAGGAGGGGTGGCAACCCTGCCACCTCACTCCTATCGCTTTAGGGGATCGTGGGTGTCTTAGACACCCGCGATCCCCCTTCTATTCCGGGTCACCGGGTCACCATAGACCCGTAATGACCCGGAATCGGCGCAAATCGCAAGTGTGAATTCACTTGCAATTTGCGCCGATCGCCGACATAGGGGGGTCTAATGACCCCCCTTGGCATTTGCACGGGGTGCCTGCTGATAGATAGCAGCAGTCACCCCGGCCCGGTCCCCGCCCGGCGCGCTGCGAGGACCGAAATTCCCACGGGCGTATGGATACGCCCTTCGTCCTTAAGCACCAGGACGCAAGGGCGTATGCATACGCCCTTCGTCCCCAACATGTTAAGGGTACATTCACACGTGTATTTTGCTCCAGATTTTTGGCTGGTGATTCTGCAAAAAAAAAAAAAAAGTTTGTATTAATACATCTTAAGGGCTCGTTCCCACAAGCGGATTTGCTAGTGTACTCGTAGCATGTTTACTGCTGTGAGTTTAATGCTCTCCGTAGGCTGATTCCCGGCAGATTTTCAGTAGCGGAATTTTTGAAAATCGGCCATAGGTTCCATTGAAGTAAATTCCGCTACTGAATATCTGCCATGGACAGTGTGCGGAGTGCCCACCCCCATTCAAACACGCATTGAGAAACATATGAGTTCGCTAGCAGATCCCCCCGTGTGAACGAGCCCTAAGGGTGTTTTCAGATATACAGTATCCTGTACATATAGGGTGCTGCAGATTTTAATGTAAACTAAGTGATTGAGCACAGCTTCAAATCTGCAGCTTAAAATATGTGCAGAAAACTGTATGTGTGAATACGCCTTAAAGGGGTATTCCAGAATTTCTTTTTCTTCAGCCTTTGAGCCCATGACGTCAAGTTATAATACAGCGTTCAAAAGGGGTCTGGATGCATTTTTGGAGATTAATAACATTACAGGTTATGGATACTAAATCTATAGGGACGAAACGTTGACCCAGGGATTTATTCTGATGCCATATTTGGAGTCGGGAAGGAATTTTTACCTCTAGTATGAGGTTTTTTTTTCCTTCCTCTGGATCAACTCAGTAGGGACTCATTAGGGTTATAGGTTGAACTTGATGGACTCTGGTCTTTTTTCAACCATATGAACTGTTGTAATCTGCTTCTATTACCCCTGTATGCCCCTTTGTCCTGTTTTTATGCACTGGACCCACACCTGGAGGTGCTGTAGTGCAAGTCTTTTTATTTTACTGTTTACTGACCTTTGCCAAGATTCGATGTAGCCAGAGACAATATGTCATAAGTCACATGGTCTCCAGGGGTGTGGCTATGCTGCAGTGGGTGGGGGGTGGATAGTCGGTAGAAGGGTTTTACTGAAGTAATGTTATCAACCCACCCACTGCAACATAGCCGCGCCCCCTGGAGACCATGTGACTTATGACATGTATTGCCTCTGGCAGACGGTTGTCCGGGCATGCTGGGAGTTGTAGTTTTGAACAGCTGGAGGCACACTGGTTCGGAGACACAGGGGGAGATTTATCAAAACCTGTCCAGAGGAAAAGTTGCCCAGTTACCCATAGCAACCAATCAGATCGCTTCTTTCATTTTTCAGAGGCCTTGTTAATAATGAAAGAGGCGATCTGATTGGTTGCTATGGGCAACTAGGCAACTTTTCCTCTGGACAGGTTTTGATAAATCTCCCCCACTGGCTTTAAGCCATACTTTTATACACTGAGCTCAGTAATGAGACAGTATGCGGTGATGCAGTGAGCTCCCTCTAGTGGTGTCTGCAGGCATTCAGAATCTTTTATTTTAAATCAATATTTAGAGTTATAAATAAAAACAAAGTTACAAACGACATACTATAAAAAATTAAAAAAAAAGCATAGAATTTTGGATGGTTATAATTGGTGGAGATTTCCTTAAATCCTTGGCTATATATATATATATATATATATATATATATATATATATATATAATTTCTTCTCCAAGCTGCTCAGCGGAGGGGATCTTCTTCCATATACTGTGTTCTGTTTGCTCAAGCGAAAAAGAAATCATGATTTTATTCTTGTCAAAACACCAATCTCCATTCCTTTCTCTCCTTGGGTGAAATCACTTGAGACAATGACTCGGTATCCTGGGAAACTGCTATCACACGGAAATATCTTCATGTAAATTCCTGCAACCTGCCAACCTCTTCTTGTAAGGGGAAACCATCGTACTGTATCTATGCGAACTGAAATCTCAGGTAGAGAAAGGGGAATCGGAATCGCAGTAAGCCCCCGTATGTCTCTTGCAGCCTCTCCTACTCTCCTATCAGGATACATTGAATAATTTATATGATAAAAAAAACGTCTTTTGTTCTCATAACATTCCAGATGTAAACTGCTGCCGTCTCTACGAAACAGATTAATGAACATTGCAGAATCTGGCAGAAAAAGAAAAAACGTAGATGGAAGCAGAGTGCGTGCACAGCATTTCCATGGAAACTGGTGCGCTGTGTTGTCTAGTCTCAAGTAATCAAGCTTTATTCTTTGTTATTCCAATAAATGAATATAACTTCCCATGTAATATCACCAATTCCCCCGAGCAACGGGACGTCAACGCCTTTATAATGGTCAAGCAAAATTTTGTATATTTGGCTTTTTGCAAGAAGGAAAACAAAGCAAATGCAAAGGTTCAACAACCCCGAGAAGACTAATGATGGGCATTGCTCATTAGAGCCTGGACCGCTACGGTTATGTCCACAGTTATTACTGGAATATTGCCAATGCCAATATATTTATCCAAAAAGAAATGCTTCTGTCATTATGTGCATGTGTATCTTTAATAATGGTAGATGCGCTAATTAAAAAGAAATCTTTAACCTACTGTGAGGGAGCTAGAGATTCAGGTTACTTAGTTCCTATGAGTCCATCAGGTTCAACCTATATCACTATTGTGTCCCTACTGAGTTGATCCAGAGGAAGGCAAAAAATCCTAATGAGGTGGATGCCAATTGCCCCCATACCAAGGGAGAAAATTCCTTCCTGATTCCAAATATGACATCAGAATAAATCCCAGCATTTTATACCTATAAATCTAGTATACATAACTTGTAATGTTATTATTCTCCTGAAATGTATCCAGGCTCCTCCTGATCTCTTTACAGAGTTCCCCATGACCACTTCCTCAGGGAGAGAATTCCACAATCTCACTGCTCTTACAGTAAAGAACCCCCATCTCTGCTGGTGTAGAAACCTTCTTTCCTCTAGACGTAGAGGATGCCCCCTTGTTATAGATACAGTCCTGGGTATAAATAGATCATGGGAGAGATCTCTGTACTGTCCCCTGGTATATTTATACATAGTTATTAGGTCGCCCCTAAGCCTTCTTTTTTCTAAACTAAATAAGCCTAATTCTGATAATCTTTCCGGGTACTGTAGTCCTTCCATTCCCCTTATTACCCTGGTTGCCCGTCTTTGAACCCTCTCCAGCTCCACTATATCTTTCTTGTACACTGATGCCCAGTACTGTACACAGTATTCTATGTGTGGTCTGACTAGTGATTTGTACAGTGGTAGAATTATTTCCTTGTTGTGGGCATTTATGCTCCTTTTGATGCACCCAATGAGTTTATTTGCCTTTGTAGCAGCTGCCCGACACTGGTCACTACAGTTACATTTGCTGTTAACTAAAACTCCTAGGTCCTTTACCGTGTTAGTCACCCCAATTTTACCATTTAATTCAGCCTGACTCTTTCCTCCCCGTGTACATAACATTACATTTATCAGTGTTGTACTTAATCTGCCACTTTTAAGCCAAAACCTCTAGCCTATCTAGATCCATTTGTAACAGAGCACTGTCCTCTATTGTGTTATCTACTATACCCAGTGCACTGTCCTCTATTGTGCTATCTACTATACACAGTGCACTGTCCTCTATTGTGTTATCTATTATACACAGTTGTGGTAGAGGGTGTTGGAAAGGGCAGATGTTATAATCCTTAGGGCAGATGGTATTAACCCTTAGTGTTCGTGATACCAGGGCGTGGTTATCCTCTACACCACCCGATGTATGGCCACTGGTTCCTGGGCCAGGCGTGGGGCAAATAATCACTATGATGCAAGGTTACAGAACAACGGCAGCTTTCCTGAAGCAGACAGATGTTAAAGTCTTTACAGCTCAGTTTAGGTCCAAGGAGATGACCAGTGAACTTCAGGAGGCTTGTTGGCACATTGGGACTTGTAATGGACTTGGAATCAATTATGCAACCCACGCTGACTTTAGACTTGACAGACTTGACTAGCCTTCTCCCCTGTATTTGTGCTTACCAGGCATTGACTTTCCCCTGTAGGGGGTTCCACGGATAGTGGCTGCATGGTTAGGCCTTGGTCTCCCTCAGAAACACCAGACACTCTCAGGTTTTCACTTCACTGTACCTAGCATGCACTAAGACTCAACTGACTAAGCTAGCTCCTCCCTGCTATATAGGGGAGCAATTTGGAGGGGTCCCATAGGTCACCAACTAGTCACCTTGTCACTTACAACTTCCTTGGTTACATAGGGCTTAACAACAGGATTTAAAGGTAAAAACACTTAACATTGACACATTAATGTAATACATGAACTCTTTATGGGCAAAGATAGTTCTGAGGGGTGTATGGGCCAGGGGACGGGGACTGAGTCCACCTGATAGGACCAGGAGTGTACAGAAGGGCCACTTCTGTAATGGGCCACCACAAACTCCCCATCTTAAATTAAGCCATCCTTGGATGAAGAACAAGGCCACAGGCCCAAAATGAGGATAAACAGTAATTTGTCCTTCACAGGGCTGGTAACTGGGGAAGAGTTCATGTGGCATAGTAAATAAATGTCCAGACATACAGTCATGGCCATAAATGTTGGAAATTATTTCTCACAGAAAAGGATTGCAGTAACACATGTTTTGCTATAAACATGTTTATTCCCTTTGTATGTATTGGAACTAAACCAAAAAAGGGAGGAAAAAAGCAAATTGGACACAATGTCACACCAAACTCCAAAAATGGTCTGGACAAAATTATTGGCACCCTTAACTTAATATTTGGTTGCGCACCCTTTGGAAAAAAGAAGTGAAATCAGTAGCTTCCTATAACCATCAATAAGCTTCTTACACCTCTCAGCCGGAATGTTGGACCACGCTTCCTTTGCAAACTGCTCCAGGTCTCTCTTATTGGAAGGCGCATTTTCCCAACAGCAATTTTAAGATCTTTCCACAGGTGTTCAATTGGATTTAGATCTGGACTCATTGCTGGCCACTTCAGAACTCTCCAGCGCTTTGTTGCCATCCATTTCTGGTGGCGTTTTGACATATGTTATGGGTCATTTTCCTGCTGGAACACCCAAGATCTCGGATGCAAACCCATCTTTCTGACACTAAGCTGTACAGTGTGACCCAAAATTCGTTGATAATCCTTAGATTTCCTGATGCCTCGCACACATTCAAGGCACCCAGTGCCAGAGGCAACAAAACAACCCCAAAACATAATTGAACCTCCACCATATTTCTCTGTATGTACTGTGTTCTTTTCTTTGTAAGCCTCATTCCGTTTTCGGTAAACAGTAGAATGATGTGTTTACCAAAAAGCTCTATCTTGGTCTCATCTGTCCACAAGATGTTTTCCCAGAAGGATTTTGGCTTACTCAAGTTCATTTTGGCAAAATGTAGTCTTGCTTTTTTATGTCTCTGTGTCAGCAGTGGGGTCCTCCTGGGTCTCCTCCCATAGCATTTAATTTCATTTAAATGTTGACGGATAGTTCGCGCTGACACTGATGCTCCCTGAGCCTGCAGGACAGCTTGAATATCTTTGGAACTTGTTTGGGGCTGCTTATCCACCATCCGGACTATCCTGTGTTGACACCTTTTATACATTTTTCTCTTCCGTCCACGCCCAAGGAGATTAGCTGCAGTGCCATGGATTGCAAACTTCTTGATAATGTTGCGCACTGTGGACAAAGGCAAATCTAGATCTCGGGAGATGGACTTGAAACCTTGAGACTGTTGATATTTTTCCCCAATTTTGGTTCTCAAGTCCTCAGACAGTTCTCTTCTCCCCTTTCTTTTGTCCATGCTTAGTGTGGCACACACAGACACACAATGCAAAGACTAAGTGAACTTCTCTCCTTTTTATCTGCTTTCTGGTGGGATTTTTATATTGCCCACACCTGTTACTTGCCCCGGGTGAGTTTAAAGGAGCATCACATGCATGAAACAGTCTTATTTTTCCACAATTTCAAAAGGGTGCCAATAATTTTGTCCAGACAATTTTTGGAGTTTGGTGTGACATTATGTCCAATTAGCTTTTTTCCCTCTCTTTTTGGTTTAGTTCCAATACACACAAAGGGAATAAACATGTGTATAGCAAAACATGTGTTACTGCAATCCATTTCTGTGAGAAATACTTCATTTTCTAGAAAAATTTCAGGGGTGCCAACATTTACGGCCATGACTGTACTCATGTGCACAACAGGGTATTTAACCAGGATCCAAATGGATGAAGTTGTTTCAGTTTATGTGAGGTCAGTTAACCTTGTAACTGCTTTAGTGTGGATAGGGCTGCCTGAGGCTTTCAACCCTGATGCCTGTGGCTAATGGGGCCCATCGGCTTGTATGCTACTTCTCCCCATAACAACAGACTAGCAGTTATATTGACCTTTTCTGATTTTGCAATACATGACAACAGTATATATGCAATTGCTTTGCCACCTTTTTGTGCTACTTACTCTAACCGGGTGCTCTCACCGGCCACAAGAGAACACTGCGCACAGTGGACAGGAAAACAATAAGCAGAGTACACAGAGTACAATTTTATGGACTAACATGGACTGAGTATAAGTATACTGGCTATAAGCTAACAGTCCTATCCTAGTACTGTACATGACTATTTCCTATACATTAAAGGTAATACATACATTACTCACTATTATACATCTGTACTCACTCTCTATCTGTACATGAAATAAACTAGACAATTTTGATGTAATAGTACATTTTACTATTGACTATTATGTACAAACAGTAGGTGTTTTGTGTACAACAAATCAGTGCATCTTATGGCAATGAGGTACAGTTGCAAGAAAAAGTATGTGAACCCTTTGGAATTTTTTTTTCTCTTTTATTTTCCCTTTATTTATTTAATTTACAATTTTACAAAACTCCAAGACAGAAACCAAAATCAAGTCCATCTACATCATTATATGTACCACCCTTACCCCCCCCCCCTTCCTACAATCCATAATCAACATAGGCGCCAGGGAGCCAGGAGGCCGAAATCAGCGATATTTTATCATTCATTTACCTAATAACCCCAAAGTTTTATCCTCTAATCCTTAATCCCTTAACTCTCCAATTATCTGCCACTTCCGACCCCTAAGTCCCTGCCCCTTCACATCTCGGAAATAATAACAAGAAAAAAAGGAAAAAAAACTCTCTCACCTCACCTTATTTAACCTACTAATCCTAATTCTATACCCCTCTCTCTCCTCATCTCCCCCCCATAATGTATCCCTCCATTCTCCGCATATTATTATACCATTCGATACCACTAGGACAAATGGGGGATATCCAGTTTTTAACAATCAAAAAAAGGGCGTAGAATAGCATTCTCAAACATCTTATTTTAATTTTTTTACTAGTTTGTATCCTCGAATCGTCTCCCAGAATTGCCATCCTAGGAGAAAATTCCATACTTACACCAGTTATTTCTTTAATTTTACTAAATATTACTTCAAAAAATTCAACAATCTCTGAACAGCTCCAAAATATATGTAAATGTCCTGCTTTTTCTTTTTTACACCTATTACATCTAGTATACTTCCTTAATCCTATTTTCTCTATAAAAAAAATATAAAAAAAGACAGCGTATAATAAAGTCTATACACAATATTAAATTGTATTATTTTATAATTAACGTTCTTCAATATTACATCCCACTCATCCTCTTCTATATCTCCGATCTCCTCTTGCCATTGTTGTGTACCATTGTATAAACATATGAGATATGTTTTTTTGTTATATCGCCTCTCATAATTTTCTTCAAAATTTCCGGATACACATCCCGCATATCTCCCCCTTTACTAATAAACTCCAAAAAGATTCTTCTTATACTGTTATATTCCAACCAACCACCTTCTTTTAGATTAAACTCTTCTTTCAGTATTAAATTGACCTTTTTCCCAAGCATCTTTTATTCTGACACAGCCTTTATTTTTGAACAGTTAAATTTTCCCCAATTTGCTCATCTCTGGTATATTTCTGTTGTCCAGCACCAAAACCACATCCAATATTCCTTTTACATTCATCTCTTTCCTAAACTCCCTCCATGTTTTGACCAGGCTTTTAACCATTATAATTTTCCTCCATTTCTCCTCCTCCAGTTTCCTGGATTCCAGCAATTGAAATATATCCGAAAATTCCCCATCGGTGCTAGACAACAGAAACTCAAAAAAAAGCAAATTTCTTCCAATCAAAAAATAAATCTGATCCACCAAAAAATACCTGTATTTGTCCGGAAGCGCTATTCCACCCCTTCCCTTAGTCTGACATAGAAACTGCAGCTTAAGGGTGTGTTCACACGGAGTAAATCAAGAGGAATTCACGCCAAAAAATTTACGGGCGGAAAAAGTAATTTTATTTTCCCGCAAAATTTGCGCGGAATTGCGTGCGGAAATGGGGGAGAAAGAAGTGAAGGGTTTTTCAGCCAATTCTGCGCGAATTCCACACAAATTCTGCGTGAAAACGATGTTGAGCGGAATTTTTTTTTACCATTGACTTCTATTGGATTCTGCTCGCGGATTCTATATGACTCTATTTCTTCCTCCTTCTTGTCTGGTTTTAACAACAATATTATACTCGCTTCACACATTGATTTTGGTGATGTTCAACTTATCAAGGAGCTTTTCAAGAAGCTATTTATAACTCTTACTACAGCAGGAACAAGAATTTCCCCATATCTTTGATAAACTTCGAAGGGGAGCCCGTTTACCCTTTATCGTTAGTGTTGCTCGCGAATATTCGCAATTCGAATTTTATTCGCGAATATTGCATATTCGCGAATTCGCGAATATTCGCGAATATAGCGCTTTATATTCGTAATTACGAATATTCGTTTTTTTTTTTTGTTTTTTTTTCACAGTACACATCACAGTGATCATCCCTCTCTGCTTCCAGCTTATGTGGTGTAAGAAGGCTCTAATACTACTGTGTGAGACTGGTATGCTAATTTTCGCATATGCGAATTTTCGCTTATACTAGTTTTAGTATATGCGAATTTTCGGATATGCAAATTTTCGCACACGCGAATATTCGTATATGCGAAAATAAAACGAGGATATTACGAATATGCGAATATTCGTGAATATGACGAATATTCGTCCATATATTCGCGAATATTCGCAAATTCGAATATGGCCTATGCCGCTCAACACTATTTATCGTTCCTAATGCTCTAAATACTTCCCCAAGTAATAGTGGTCCATTTAACTCCTCTAGTTCTTCCTCTGGAATCCTCGGTAATGCTATTCCCATCAAATAATTATTTAATTCCTCCTCATTGAATTTAGACTCTGACTTATATAATGCTTCAAAGTACGGTATCTATCAAATTCTTCAATTATACTTTCAGGTTTATTCTGTAGCTCACCATTCCTGTTTTTAATAGCTTGGATTGTTCTCTTTCCCTGTTGGTTATTAATAAGCGCCATCAATCTTTTATTGGGTTTTTCCATTTCCATAAATTTCTGCTGTCCTTTAAAACTTCCTTTTTTTTTTTACTTTTCTCAATTAAGTATGTATCTTCTTTCTCTTGTTTATCTTCCCAATCTTTTTTATTTTCAACTGAATTCTCCATTGTAAATTTTTCCTCTGCTATTTTAACTGCTTCTGTTTTTTTCCCATCATATTATATTCTTTCTTCTTTTTATTAATTACCCATATTAATTCCCCCCATAAGAATGCTTTCATTGTTTCCCAAACAATTTGTTCTGTGGCGGTATCCCAATTCCTATAAAAAAAATAAAAATTCAATCACATGTTGTTTTATTATCTCATTATCTATCTGTTCAAACTATTTATGCATTTATTCTATTTATACCCCCTAAATTTTCCACCCCCGTATCAATCTAAATACATAGTCTAATTTTAAGAACATCGGATATGTACGGAGGAGGTAGGTATACAAATGCCAAAGTGATTATAAATTTTTCCAATTTCCCACATAATATAATAAATCTCCCCTCTGTGTCTAACAGTTCATCATATATCTCCAATTCACTTTTTTGTGTATCATAACCGTAACGCCTCTTGAACAAGAGGTAAAAAACGAGTGATAGTAATGTGAAATATAATTTTTTTTTAAATTTTATGTGCCGTTTCTTTCACTAAGTGCGTTTCAATTAAACAAACTATACCTGGTAAAAATGTCTTAAATACATCATGTATAGCTACTCTTTTGTGTCTATCCCCCAACCCCCTTATATTCCAGACCAATATATTCGTACACATCCTATTTTCTATTTAATACAATAAACCATAGTGAGAGAGAGAGAGAGAGAGAGAGAGAGAGAGGAGGAGAAAAAATACAAACTAACAACAGCATTGTAGGATTACCCAAACCTCCCCACTTCCCTCCCCTGCCTCCCCACCACTTTTATTTAATCTTTCTATCCCCCTACAACCCCCAGTATTCCCCTCACATTATCCCTTCTTTAAACCTATCCATCCACTTTACAGCTTCTTCCGGGTTTTGAAAAATAGGGGTTTCTCTCTATATACCACCCGTAACTTAGGCGGGAATATCAAGGAGAAATTAACTTCATTAAAATGCATCCTCTTCTTTACCGCTTTAAAAGCCATGCTTTTTTTTGTGTCTCGAATGAGTAATCAGGGAATACCATTATCTTGTTACTATTATACCCGGCCCCATTTTTTCCCCGCAATGCACGCAATATTCTTTCCTTGTCCCCTTCATTCATGGACTCTTTGGATTTTATGCATTACCCCCTCATCAACAGATAATGTTGCTTCTGGGACAGCTCCAGGGACCCGCCTTGGAAGAACTTCGCACCTGGCCAGCGGCTGATAAAGCCACAGATTTTTGAAGGACTTTCTCAAGTGTTTGAATCTCATTCTACCTCGGAGGTACGCCTCAGACTATATGAACGGCACCAGAAGCCAGGTGAGACTCTCCGAGCATATGCAGTAGCTTTACAGAGCGCATTAGAGGCGGTACAGAAGATGGACGGCATCACTCCCGATCAGGGCAATCGAGTACTGATGGACCATTTTATAGAAGGGGCACTGAACAAATGGGACAAGGCCCAACTTAGGATGCTGGCTGTGCAAAATCCCGACATGGCTTTCCCAGCTTTTAAGAGACTAGAGGTTAAAGTGATAGAATCAGGACCTCAGACAGAGGAGGCTAGTGTTCCCGCTACAGAATCTCCGGGGCCCTCGCCCCAGCCACCGGTCCCTTCTCAGTCTGCCCCGCCAACACCTTCTTCTAGCCCTTGGACAGCTGACCTACAAGACATTAAACAGGACATTGAGCAGTTAGCCAAGGCCTTTAAAGAAATGGCGGTAAAGCCAAACCCTTCTAGATCTGCAACCCCGCCACCTAAGAAGCTTGATCCCCGCCCTGCTGGTCCACCTAATACCCCTCCTGTGAGACCACCTGGAAGTCAGAGACCTGTCTGTAGTTATTGTAACAAGAATGGACACTGGAAGAGCCAATGTTGGGCTTTAAACGGGCATCCCCTGGGGTCGAGGACCGCACCCCAGGAGTAGCAGCTGAAGGTCCAGAATCAATCAGCGACAAGAAAGGACTGTCTATGTATGTAGCTTCTTGTCCTTATGTACAGGTGATAGTTGAAGGTATCCGGTTACAAGCTCTGATAGATACGGGATCTCAGATGTCCACTATTCCGCAGGGGGTTTTCTATAAGTATTGGGGCCCAGAAAGGTTGTGTGAACCTCAGGAAGCAGAGTTTAAAGTAATTGCGGGAAACAGGAAACCAGTACCCAGGCATGGCTACTGGGAGCCCACGGTGCAGGTGGGAAAGCATGTGTTGGAAAGGCAGGGTGTGATTGTCACTAATGTTAGGGATGAAGGAGCAGCTGATTTCATTTTAGGCATAAATATTATGAGGCACTGTTTTGATGATATTGTCTGTGCACTGCATGCATCTCTCCCTCACTTGTCACCCCCAGGCCGGCGAGCTGCCCAACACCATCTCAAAACCTTCCAAGCAGAACAGAAGTTCATGAATCATCAAGGAGAGATCTGTCGAGTAAGGATTCAAGATATACGAGCCATTAGTCTACAGCCACAGACGGAGACAGTTATTTGGTGTCGTGCCCGACCCGGGGGGAAAAATCAGGCGCTCTTGGAACCCATCCTACTGGAAGATTTCCCCTTGGTGCGAGCCGCTCGATGCCTGGTAATAGTACGTAATGGGAAGGTTCCAGTGAGACTTATTAACCTCTCTCAAGTTGCGGTCCAACTACCCAAGTATACCCCGGTGGCTACCCTACACTATTTGGATGTCAGAGATGTGGTCTCGAAGTCACAAGTGGCTCAACGAGGACCTGACCAGAATCCTGCGGAACCTTGGTGGAGCCAACTGCAAATAGGAGGCGAAGATACCCCCAAGGAACAGGTGGAAGGAGTCATCCAGGTAGCTAAGAGATATCAGGAAGCTTTCAGCAAGTTTCCCACAGACTTTGGCAGGACCACCATGATCAAACATAGGATTCTCACTGGGGACAATCCACCCATCAAAGAGAGACATTGCCCTATGGCTCCTGGGATGTATCAGACCATAAAGAAAATGCTCGTGGAGATGAAAGAGGCCGATGTCATTCAGGAAAGCCAGAGTCCTTTGGCTGCACCTTTGGTCCTGGTGAAGAAAAAAGATGGGACTATCCGCTTTGCGTGGATTACCGGAAGCTGAACAGCATAACTCATAAGGATGCCTATCCTCTCCCTCGCATCGAAGAATCCTTGACTGCATTGGGGTCGGCCGCCTATTTTTCCCCACTCGATCTGACGAGCGGCTACTGGCAGGTGCCAATGGCGGAAGAGGATAGAGAGAAGACCGCATTTGTGACCCCTGTGGGTCTTTTCGAGTTCAAAAGTATGCCCTTTGGACTGTGCAATGCACCAGCTACTTCCCAACGCCTAATGGAGCGATGCTTGGGGCATCTTAACTTCCAGAGTGTTCTGTTGTATTTAGATGACGTCATCGTCTATTCTCGGACATATCAGGAACACCTGGATCACCTGAAAGAAGTTTTCCAAGTCCTTAACCAACATGGACTCAAGGTTTAACCTTCCAAATGTCACTTGCTAAAGCCACAAGTACACTACCTGTTACATGTCGTCAGTGCTCAATGAGTCCAGCCTGACCCAGACAAAGTGAGTGCTGTGAAAGAGTGGCCTACACCCAGGACGGTGCGAGACGTCCGAAGCTTCCTGGGATTTGCTGGTTATTACCGATGCTTCATCCCCCATTTTGCTCAAATTGCTGGACCCTTAACCGAATTACTGAGAGGGACTGCCTGGGACAATTATAATGGAAGGCTCCCCATATAGTGGGCTGAAGAACAAGAAGATGCCTTTCGAGCCCTGAAGTACCTCCTCACGGAACCCCCCCATTTTGGCGTATCCTGACTACAGCCTTCCGTTCCGTTTATACACTGACGCTAGCTTTGAAGGTCTGGGGGCGGTCTTATCTCAAGTGCAAGATGGCAAAGAGAGGGTGATTGCCTATGCCAGCCGGCATCTCCGAGGTGCTGAGAAGAATGATGTAGCTCCTTCAAGCTGGAGCTCCTAGCCCTGGTCTGGGCCCTTACTGAGAAGTTTAAGGACTATCTGGCTGCTACTCCCTTCACGGTCTACAATGATAACAGCCCCATTTGAACACTGCTAAGTTGGGAGCTCTTGAACAGCGTTGGGCCTCTCGGTTGGCCAACTATGATTTCAACATTAAGTATCACAGCGGAAAAACCAATGTTAATGCGGATGTTCTTTCTCGCATGGCCCCGGGAGAAGCACCTCCTGCTGAAGATGTGTGGGAAGATGTGGAAATGCCTCCCTTCTACCGAAAGTTCGTGAGCCAGAGTGATCTAACTGCCCAGGCGGGTGACGGACCTGAATCTCCCAAAGTCCCTGAAGATCTGTCCACCTGGAAGACACTTCAGGATGAAAGCCGGGTTATCGGGGACCTCCTAGACTATTGCCTCCACAAGAAAGTGACCACTCGGGTGCGCAAGGCCCACGGGGACTTCGAATTGAAGCGGTTGTGGTGGCAGAGGAATCTCCTGTTCCTGCACAAGGGGCTGGTCTACCGAAATTCCGTGGACTCAGTTTCCGGAGACCGCATACACCAGATTGTGGTTCCCAGAAGAGGTGCGGCCATGGTCCTGAATGCCTATCATGATCAATCTGGACACTTCGGGGTCCATAAGACAGAGATCACTGTCAGAAGGAGATTTTACTGGATTGGGATGCGGGGAGACATCGAGAAATGGTGTGCCGAGTGCTCCATGTGCAACGTGATAAAGAACCCCCGAAGGGACACAAGAGCCCCTTTGCATCCCATCTGTACAGAAAGGCCAAATCAAATTGTTGCCTTGGATCATGTGAAGCTGGCCCCCACTCGATATGGCTATTGTCATGCTCTAACCATGGTGGATCATTATTCCAAGTGGGTGGTCGTGGTCCCTGTCAAGGATCTTACCGCCAAGACTGCTGCTCAACTCTTCTATCGACATTGGATCCAACCTCTGGGGTGTCCCGAATCGGTCCTCACGGATCGGGGAACCGCCTTTGAAGCCCAGTTGTTCCAGGAACTTTGCCGGTTGCATGATTGCAAGAAGCTCCGGACGACAGCCTACCATCCCCAAGGGAATGGGCTCAGCGAGAGGATCAATCAAGTCTTCATCCAAATGCTTAGAGCTGCCTCTGTTTCAAAGCACGAAGAGTGGCCTCAGCTGTTGCCTGAACTCCTAGAAATTTACAACAACACTGTCCACTGCTCTACGGGGTACACGCCTTTTTTCCTGATGATGGGCCGACACGGCCAATTGCCAAAGGATCGAACCTTTGGGCTACAGGCACCTTTCAACAATTCTCCTCAGGTTTCCCAAGGTTGGGTGTCAGAGCATCAACGAAGAATTGAGGAAGCCAAGGACATTGTTGAAAAGAAAATGGGTGAAGTTCATGAACGCCAGCAGAAAGATTATAATCGACATGCTTCGGCTCAGCCCTTACAGCTTGGAGATAATGTGTGGCTCAGAAAATTTCCTAGAACCCATAAATTGGACTCCTTGTGGGAAACGGAGCCATACACCATTGCTGCAGTCCCTTATCCTGAAACGGACGTGTACGAGATACAGAAAGACGGGTTCGAGCCACAGGTGGTCCACAGGAATATGATAAAAATGTGCCTGAAAGATGATGTGCTTGGCCCATCTCCTTCTACTCCTTCTGCTCCTCCTGCTACTTCTACTCCACCTCCAACAAGGCCAGTGAGAGAATATGTGCCGGGAGAAGGAATTCATCCCACTATGGACGTTCCTTTGTTCCCATCTCAGCAGCCTACCATGTATTGGGGTATACCGTTCCCAGCTCCATCCAGCCAGCCGCCACTGGTTACTCCACCCAAACAGTTGCCGGTAGCCATTCCGCCTAATCAGTTGCCAGTAGTTGTTGCTCCCTGTCAACCACCATTGGTTGCTACACCGAACATCAGTCCTGCTCCAGTGACTGCTCCAGAAATTGATGCCACTACTCCACCTGTCTTCAGAGAACCCCCCAATCCAACAGAAGATATTGCTTCTGTTTCCAGCCCTCCAGCTGGTCCCTCGGGGACTGAAGTTCTTGAAGAATCCCCAAGTGAAGGAACTCCTGATGACTCCGAGGTGGTGTTGCGGTGGTCTCAAAGGACTACACAAGGCAAACTACCCGTAAGGTACCAGGACTCACATTTAGTACCTGCACACATGGTACCTTTGATAACGCACTTCAATGCTCTGCCTATCACTTTTCAGTACTCTAAACTACTCACTTAAATGAACTACCGCAAGTTTCTCTAGTGCATACACCAAAGTAAATGTCTCACTTAAATGGGTACTCCGGTGCTTACACATCTTATCCCCTATCCAAAGGAGTACCCCTTTAAGGAAACCCTTTAGGAATTGTAGCTTTAGGAATTTAGGTATTCAATTCCTGCCACTGTTAGGTACACTTCTTCTTCTCCTTCTTTGCGTGTGTGAGATGCTCTGCCTGGCCAGTAGGTGCTCTTCCGAATATAGAATTAAACACGTATTTCTAAGAATAACCTAGTTAGGTTGTTTTGAAAGTGCTCTAGGGGTAAGTAGCGTGTAGCCTTACTGTGACCTAGCTTCCGGCTAGCCAGTATAACCTTTTGTGTGCTAACAGGTAACTTATTGTTGGCGAATAAAATGTGTGAGATAATAAAAATGTCTAGTCAGCTTGAAACTACAAGTATAGAGAGCTGTACTAATATTCAGTTTAGCCTCATAAAGATGTGTAGAGAGCTAATAAAATGTCTTAGGAGCTAGAAACTACATCTTAGATAGCTGCCTAATTGTCTAGTAAGCTTTGAAGTGTATAGTAAGTTAGATAAAATGTTTTAGAAGCTAGAAACTAAAAGGTTAGATAGCTTCCTTAAATGTCTAGATAGCATTTATGTCTAGATAGCATAAATGTCTAGATAGCACCAATGTCTAGATAGATTTCTATTGTCTAGTCCAGATACTAGTAAGAGTATCAGAGAATGTAAATGTGTTCCATGTTTACTTAGATTGTATAGCAAATTTATAGATCATCCTGTTCTAGTCCTAGTCCCTCTGTCTTAGGGGATAGGCATCAAGGTCGACTTATCTTAAGTAAGGGGATTTGTGGTGTCCCAGTACCGCATCCTATCCGGTACCTGTGTATAGGTCCCCATAGCCAGAGTCCCTAGGACGTCGGGTCCTTTTTGTCTAGTCTGCCCCTTGTCACCTCTCATCTAGATAGTCATTAAACTAATAGTTTATTCAGGATTTATGTAAATATAATAGTACTAATGTATGTAACTAGTTAATTACCTGTCCGGAGCGTAGCAGGACCTGCGGGTCACGTGATCAGGTAAACTCTATGGTTTTTGCTTGAGGACCTTTGTAGGTCGCTGTGACGTATTGCAGCCACCATGCTTTGTGACGGTGAGTGACAGATATTCGGACCAATCAACACAACCCACCCCTGCCCATATAAGGGAGTGGTGGCCATGATTCTCCCTCTTGTTCCCGGGCTGTCAAACGAGCAGGATCTGCGCAGCTATCTTCCTCAGTGAGTTAGGCCCGAGCCTTGCGGTAACGGCTGATCTATTCAGAATCGTGAGTGTATCAATCCCTAAGCACTCTGCAAGATCACCGGACCTTATCTATCCCCTAAATCCGGACGGATCTTCGCAAATTACCCTAAATCCAGAGACTTGTATTACTATTCAAGGTCTGCAACAACTGTCAGTCACTGAGCTATATAGAGACTGTTTGCATGAGACTGTTATTGTGCATTGGATGTACCGCAAGCCTTTCAGTAAAGTTTATCCAAGTTCAAGTTCAAGTAGCTTGTGGACCTTCAGTCATTTTATGCATGCATCTATCGTTACTGGGAAGGGCGGCGATAGGCCGGAGAATTACCTCAGCATACTCAACCCACAGGAGCAGCGTGCAGCAACACACCAGCTCTGACTCCCCTCACAGGCCTCCGTCTCTGTCACCACTTCTGGCAAGTGGAACAGCCCAGCTGGCTCCCGCAGCAAAGCAGGAGCTCCACAGCACAAACTGCAGACTACGTTCTCCCCCCTTGGGGCACAGGTTAGGACCAGCTGTGAATCAGCGTCTTAGGGGGGGTAGGAGGGGAGGACAACTCAATCAGGCATCCCGGCTATCGCCCGGGCACAAAGAGGCTCCAACTTGGGGTGGGACACATAAGCGGAGGGCAGAGCCTGCCTCAGCTTCCTGCCGCCATGATTCCTGCCGCCCAAACCCTTTGGAATGATATGGATTTCTGCACAAATTGGTCATAAAATGTGATCTGATCTTCATCTAAGTCCTAACAATAGACAATAACAGTCTGCTTAAACTAATAACACACAAAGAATTACATTTTACCATGTTTTTATTGAACACACCATGTAAACATTCACAGAGCAGGTGGAAAAAGTATGTGAACGCCTAGACTAATGACATCTCCAAGAACTAATTGGAGTGAGGTGTCATCCAACTGGAGTCTAATCAATGAGATGAGATTGGAGGTGTTGGTACAGCTGCCCTGCCCTCACAAGAAGCATTGCCTGATGTGAATAATGCCTGGCACAAAAGAGCTCTCAGAAGACCTACGATTAAGAATTGTTGACTTGCATAAAGCTGGAAAGGGTTATAAAAGTATCTCCAAAAGCCTTGCTGTTCATCAGTCCACAGTAAGACAAATTGTCTATAAATGGAGAAAGTTCAGCACTGCTGCTACTCTCCCTAGGACTGGCTGTCCTGTAAAGATGACTGCAAGAGCACAGCGCAGACTGCTCAATGAGTTGAAGAAGAATCCTAGAGTGTCTGCTAACGACTTGCAAAAGTCTCAGGCACATATGATAACATCCCTGTTAGAAAATCTATAATAGGTAAAACACTAAACAAGAATGGATTTCATGGGAGGACACCACAGAAGAAGCCGCTACTGTCCAAAAAAACATTGCTGCATGTTTACAGTTTGCACTAGAGCACCTGGATGTTCCACAGCAGTACTAGCAAAATATTCTGTGGACAGATGAAACCAAAGTTGAGCTGTTTGGAAGAAACACACAACACTATGTGTGGAGAAAAAGAGGCACAGCACACCAACATCAAAACCTCCTCCCAACTGTGAAGTATAGTGGTGGGGGCATCATGGTTTGCAGCTGCTTTGCTGCATCAGGGCCTGGACGGATTGCTATCATCGAAGGAAAAATGAATTCCCAAGTTTATCAAGACATTTTGCAGGAGAACTTAAGGCCATCTGTCCACCAGCTGAAGCTCAACAGAAGATGGATGTTGTGACAGGACAACGACCCAAAGCATAGAAGTAAATCGACAACAGAATGGCTTAAACAGTAGAAAATACACCTTCTGGATTGGCCTAGTCAGAGTCCTGACCTCAACCCAATTGAGAAAGCGATTCACACCAGAAATCCCAAGAATATTGCTGAATTGAAATTGTTCTGTAAAGAGGAATGGTCAAAAATTACTCCTGACCGTTGTACACGTCTGATCTGCAACTACAGGAAACGTTTGGTTGAAGTTATTGCTGCCAAAGGAGGTTCAACCAGTTATTAAATCTGCGGGTTCACATACTTTTTCCACCTGCATGGTGAATGTTTACATGGTGTGTTCAATAACAACATGGTAACATTTAATTCTTTGCGTGTTATTAGTTTACGCAGACTGTGATTGTCTATTGGTGTCACTTAGATGAAGATCAGATCACATTTTATGACCAATTTGTGCAGAAATCCATATAATTCCAAAGGGTTCACATACTTTTTCTTGCAACTGTATATAGATATGCTTTTCCTGTTGTGTTCAGGATACCTCCTGTACAACTGCCATGGCTAGAAGAAAACAGACACTGTAGACAATTGCGTAAACATTTTATACACACTTTATTACAATGTGGTCCCAGTGAAACAACTTCACATCAATATTCGGTAGTGCATACATTTGTGCAAAAACGGTAAGCAATATATTATGCTCCCATATAAATCATAGTACTGCTCTACAGTTCCAGGTGCTAAGAGTTTGTAATAAAGGATCGTGGCCGAAGCTTGGCACATAAGCTTACGAATTTTTGTTACGGTGTAGTTCTTGGCAAGTCCGCCAGGCGCATCATTTTAACGTTACATTGGAACCTGAAAAACAGTAGTGGTTCTCCACAAAACAACTTTAGTCTCACGACTGGTAGTATAAAGAAAACAAAGAGAAGACATACTGTATGACTTATCCAGGAAACTTTTCATCCCAGCCTCACCTATCATGAAGCTTTCTGGGCTGAGACATGTAGCGGGGACCACGGGACTGTGCCCCTTCCAAGGGACTGACTGTGGTGTTCGACAACACCTGGGATAACTTAGAATCAGTGATGGTGGGGCTCACTGTTACCACCATCTGTACCGCAGCAGCTTGCACCACTGGGGAACAAAGTGTTGGTGCCTGTTGGGCCGGCCAAACCTCCTCCTCAGCAGGAGTAGGTCGAGGATCTTTGGTTGGTGCCCGTTGGGTAGTCCAAACCTCCTCAACACTAGGAGTAGGCCTGGGCACATCGGTACTGGATACTGCGGCTCCTCGAATTGGGGTGTACTTAGGAGCGATGACAGCCATCTTAGGTAGTACGTTGACAGGTACTCATGCAAATAACGGACTACATGCGGCTCATCCCCAAACACCCACCGGGGCAGCGAGGGTGACTTGGGGCGTGCTTTAGGCTTCTGGGCCTGGGGGGTGGACTCCGGGCTGCACTGGCTGGAAGGGGTAGACAATGCGACTTCACCCGGAGTACTCACATCACACTCCTCTGTAGGCATCTCGGCCCAGGACCCTCAGGATCGATGGCGTGGAGACATTCTCACTGGCGACGTTCCCCTGGATGATGCAAGTACTCCGCCCTCAGGAGTTGCTGGCCACTGCTCATCATCCTCCGGCAGCGGGAGTTGCAAGCTTCTGCAGCAGGTCCGCCAGCTCTTGGAACAGTTGAGCCGCGGCCGCTGCTACTTTACGGGCGCTGGGCGCCATCTTGGGATTCTCCTTGTGCTCTCCTGACTTCCACCCCCCGGCAACAGGGGATGGACCTTTCTGGTTCCACTTCGGATTTCAGACTGCAACTTGACTTCCACGCCCGGGGGCAGGACGCTGACCTGCGTAGGACTTTTCGTGCTTTTTTCTTCCACAGCTTTAACCCCTTCAGGTAAGGCAAACACTTTGCAATGCAGCATAGCTTCTGAATGGATTTTACACATGGCGGGCACAACTTCAATGCTTTTCACAATGGCAGGCAATAACCTTTTCTTCACCTCCCTCTCTATTTAACAGGCGCCTTTCAACATAGGAGTTTCACAGACAAAGTCCAATAAAATTTTGGGCGCAATTTCTGTCGCAAGGACGTTCAAATTTTCGGCAGTACAGACATAGCTCAGACTGGGGGAGTATTTTCGCATAAGGCGCAAACCCATATCCTGTTCGGAAGATGCCAAAAGTTGTGGTACGGGTGTTGGAAAGGGCAGATGTTATAACCCTTTGGGCAGATTGTATTAACCCTTAGTGTTCGTGACACCATCCGAGGTATGGCCACTGGTTCCTATGCCAGGCGCGGGGCAAATAATCACTCCGATACAAGGTTACGGAACAACGGCAGCTTTACTAGGCAGACAGATGTTAAAGTCTTTACAGCTCAGTTTAGGCCCAAGGAGATTACCAATGAACTTCAGGAGGCTTGTTGGCTTGCTGGGACTTGGACTCAATTATGCAACCCATGCTGACTTTAGACTTGACTATGCTGACTAGACTTCTTCCCTTTATTTGTGCTTACCAGGCTTTGACTTTTACCTGTAGGGGGTTCCACGGATAGTGGCTGCGTGGTTAGGCCTTGGTCTCCCTCAGGAACACCAGACACTCTCGGGTCTTCACTTGACTGTACCTCAGCATGCACTGAGACTCAACTGACTAGGTTAGCTCCTCCCTGCTATATAAGGGAGCAATTTGGGGGGGTCCCATAGGTCACCAACAGGTCACCTGGTCACTTACACCTTCCTTGGTTACATAAGGCTTAACAACAGGATTTAAAGCTACCAATACTTATTAACACATTTATGCAATACATTAACTCTTTATGGGCAAAGAGAGTTCTGAGGGGTGTGGGGGCCAGGGGAAGGGGACTGAGTCCACCTGATCGGACCAATAGTGTACAGAAGGGCCACTTCTGTACTGGGCCACCATACACAGTGTACTGTCCTCTATTGTGTTAACCACTTTACAGAGCCTAAAGGAGTACTGCAATGTAAGACAATTTATCCCCTTCCCAATGGATAGGGGATAAGTGTCTGATCGCGGGCTGGATCGGACCACTGGGACCCCCTGCGATCTGCTGCAAGGCACCCCAGCTCTCCCCTGGAACAGAGAGTGTGGAACGTGGCACAAAGCTGTGGTCAATTCGCCCCCCTCCACGAACTCTGAATCTGTGACTCTCCCATAGAGAAACAAGGAGGGGGCTCAGCCAACATGTAAATCAGGGTGCTATTGGATGCATATCAATACAATATATAAAAGGAAAAGAAAACAGAAAAGCACCATAAACAATGCACCAGATCAATCCTAATCCCTCTCTAAGTACCCTGTACAATAATGACAATAATGGCTGCACCTCCTATAGACACTACTCCGAAGTAAAGTTTACTACAATGTGATAACACCAATATTACACACCCCGTTAGAATCAGTCCCCGGAGGGTGCTTGCTCCAGGTCTGATTACTAGCGATCACGGGGGCGGAGCATAGTGACGTCACGGCTCCGCCCCCGTGTGAAGTCACGTTCCGCCCCCTCAATGCAAGCCTATGGAGGGTGCGTGACAGCGGCGGGACCCCCGCGATCAGGCATCTTATCCCCTAACCTTTGGATAGGGGATAAGATGTCTTAGTGCCAGAGTACCCCTTTAAAGCAGTATTTAGGATAAAGTTGGACAACTATTATGTTAAATAATATGCATACAATAAATACCAATCCGGAATTTAGGAGGCAAACACAGAATAACTAAGATATGGGTATAGAGTACAATAATTTCCCACGAGTTTTGTTGCAATGCAACTTCCTTGAGGGTGCTGTCAGACTATATGGGCCAGAATAATTTCAAACAATCATACTGTGTGGCATCCATTTTAATTGATCAAGCCAAAAACTCCATGTTGTGTAAAGTTGATTCTCAGTGTTAAATTCCAGAATGTCACATGGTGTCTGCAAGTGTGAAACATCCCTTTGTCTGTGTTTATATAAACTACTTTATGGCTCAGATAAGGGCATTGGAATTCAGGTCACTTTTAGCTCAGGGGTATATATATATATATATATATATATATATATGAAAATATGTTTCCATATATTCTTGATAGTAGTTAGATATGCTTTATCTATCATTATTATTATTATTAGTGGCATGTTTATGTTATGTGGTCAGTATACCATTTATAACCTATTTCGTTTTCCTGCATCTATAAGTTACTATGTAATTTGGTTGTCTGATTTTGTCCCATGAATAGAGTCTACAGTTATTTCTTATCTGATAGATTTATAACTGTAAGAATAGACAGAACTGAGAATCTATTCATGAGTTTAAACTTGGGAGGGACCATTAATGTCAGCTTCAGATTGAAGACTTGGGAAATCCCGAGATGTCTGCTGTGTGTGTATGCTAGATGTCGAAATCTAATCCAGCTAACTATATTTATTGGCCATTAGTTGGAGAGATGGCTTGACATGATATATCTATATCTTAGGTAATGTCATCTAATTTAAAAAAATATTTTAGCAACTCATGGAAAAGAGTGCCCTCTCTGGTCAGTGAAATAGATACATCGGGGCGAGACAAGGGACTAGCGCGTTTTTGTTCTGGAGACTTGATTGGTTAGTTTCTTATCTGATCAAGATAACGGAACCTGGTTTTAAACTGAAGTGGCAAGGGAGGATAGGCAATTCCTTGGTTCCTTCTTTGGAGAGTACCCTGGATTATCTTTCTGCTGAGTGAACAGGCTGATCCTATCCAATTTGCTTGACCCACTGGCATTTCTATTTTGTGGTAACTATGAAAGAACTTTAATATCTTTTGATTATTGTTGGCTATTCTATAGCAGGGAGAGTTTGTACTTAAGATAATTTATATCTTCTTACCCACAACTGGTGGATGAATTTATAGATTTCTGTCCGGGTACAACCTTAGTGAATCTACAGATACTGACATCTATTTGAACAGAATAATTTTAATTATACTTGTGATTCATATCTTCCAAAATAAATAGTCCCAAATTATAGAATTAGTAAAGGCCATTCCCCTCTGCATAGCCATCAATAATTTACATGTTATCATTTATCAAGGCAAAGTTTCATTCATAATATCCCTCAGCGGGAAAATCACTGTTGCATGTATTAACATATTTTGTATTTAATATACTCATTTCTTATATATACCAACTGCATGTATGCTATATACTCTTGATATCTATGCTGCCATCTTGTGGGCAAATTTTGAATACCATTGTGAACTAGGGCGGTATACTCCCATCTACTGGGAAAATGTAGGTATTCCTGTGACTTAGTATGGTATAATGACATTATATTGATCTGCATATTTTATTGTATTTTATATTTCTATATTTGAATTAATAAATTGTATATCTATTTTTGCATATTTTATTGTTGAGGTCTTATTTGTGAAACGATATTCCTATCTTCCAAATATTAACGAATAATAGAGGTATTTATTGCGTCGGCCTCTGAGGATCTCACTTGTTTACATTTTTTATATCCGCGGTCGGTCCTCATATTTTTATTTTTGAGAGTGTGCTCCCATAGAAATGAATGGAGTACCAGGGTCCAGTCCTGGAGATTGTGGGGGACCCAGCAGTCAGACCCCCTGCAATCAGCTACTTATCCCCTATCCTGTAGACAGGGCCGGTGCAAGAACGTGACATCACTCGTCAGCACACAGCAACAGCGCAGGACCCTTCAGGAGCACAACAGGTAAATATGAAAGTCGGGGATAGGAACCGGGCGGCGGGGGCGAGCCTCTGGCCCCGCAGAAGCCGCTGCAGTTACATGATTTAAAGAGGCCGCTTTAAATCATTGAACCACAGTGGCTTCTGCGGGGCCAGAAAAATTATCAGGGTATACACGCACTTACAAGCACCCTCATTTTATCAAGGATATTTGGGTAATTTCGACCCAAATTTCCTTGGAAAAATAAGGGTGTGTGTTATACCCCGATAAATACAGTATTATATTGTCTAACGGTGTTTCCCAAACAAAGGGGGAGATTCATCAAACCAGTGTAAAGGAAAAGTTGACCAGTTGCCCACAGCAACCAATCAGATTTCTTCTTTCATTTTGCAGAAGCCTTTTCAAAAAAATGAAAGGAGCGATCTGATTGGTTGCTATGGGCAACTGGTCAACTTTTCCTCTACATGGGTTTTGATAAAAAATCCCGTGATGTGCCTTCAAAGGCTGTTCAGGTAGGCTGGGAGTTGTATTTTTGCAACAGCTGAAGGACCCCCCCTGGTGGGGTCTTAGATGATTTCTGTGATCTTGACACCCAGGATCCACCTAATCCCCCTATAGCCAAGGGCATGAACCTATGTAAAATGGTTTTCCATCTACTAAAATAGTTATGCAGAGTTAAAAAAAAAATATATATATATATATATTAAATCTACGGAATGACTTGGGGCTGAGCTGGCCATCCCCCCCCCCCCCCCCCAAAAAAAAAAAAAGGTCTGATTTTGCCCATAGCAACCAATCACAGCTCCGCTTTCATTATCTTAACAAGCTCTGGTAAAGTGAAAGCTGAGCTGTGAATGGTTGTTATGGGCAAAATCAGACAGTTTTGTGTCCACAATTACCCACCCACTGTGGGAGGTTTATCAAAACTTGTGTAGAGTAAGAGTGGTGCAGTTGCCAATAGCAACCAATCAGATTGCATTTTTCACAAGCTACTTTAACCCCTTAAGGACATAGGGCGTATCCATACGCCCCCGTTTCCAAGTCCTTAAGGACCGAGGGCGTATGGATACGCCCTGAGCATTTCCGGCCCCCACCGCTAGCCGGAGGGGAGCCGGAGCCGGATGCCTGCTGAAATCGTTCAGCAGGCATCCCGGCATATCGCCCAGGGGGGTCATTATGTCCCCCCATTTCGGCGATTGCCGCAGATCGCTGGACAATTCAGTCCAGCGATCTGTGGCGGATTCCGGGTCAATCGGGTCTCCAGTGACCCGGTGACCCGGAATTATTGGCTGATCGGGGCCGTCAGAGACGGCCCCGAACAGCCAGAGCCAGCAGGGGTGAGGTGGCACTGGTACCACCTCACAATCGCCCTGATTCGTCGGCCGGATTACCGGCCGACCAATCAGGGCGCCTGCTGCGGGTGTCACTCCCGCAACCCGCTCCGCCCCTCTTCCGGAGGACGTGAGCGGGTGCGGGAAGACGACCCCCGGTGCTGGGGACCCCGATCCCCGGCGTCCCTGTCGGGGCCCCAGGAGCAGCGGCGGCGGCGGAGACGACGAGGGACTGACCTGTGCGGCTGGATCGTTGGAGGTGAGTGACAGCCTCCTGCTGTTGCTTAGCAACAGCTCCCAGCATGCAACAAGGGCATGCTGGGAGCTGTAGTTATGCAACAGCAGGAGGCAGACCACCACAACTCCCAGCATGCCCTTATGGGCATGCTGGGACTTGTAGTTTTGCAACAGCTGAAGGCACATTCTTTCTATGGAAAAGTGTACCTTCAGCTGTTGTGTAACTACAACTCCCAGCTTGCACAATCAGCTAAAGTGCATGCTGGGAGTTGTAGTGGTGCATCTGGTGGTTGCATAACTACAACTCCCAGCATGCCCGTTGGCTGTCGGTGACTGCTGAGAGTTGTAGTTTTGCAACAGCTGAAGGCACACTGAGTTAAGTAGTAAACCAGTGTGTCTCCAGCTGTTGCATAACTACAATCCCCAGCATCCCCAGCCAATGTAGTATGCCTCCCGCTGTTGCATAACTACAACACCCAGCATGCCCTTCCGCTGTTCGTACATGCTGGGGGTTGTAGCTTTTGCAACAGCTGAAGGCACACTGGTTGCAAAACACTGAGTTTGTTACCAAACTCGGTGTTTCACAACCTGTGTGTCTCCAGCTGTTGCAAAACTACAACTCCCAGCATGCACTGATAGACCGTACATGCTTGGAGTTGTAGTTTTGCAACAGCTGGATGTTTCTCCCCCCCCCCAATGTGAACGTACAGGGTACACTCACATGGGCGGAGGATTACAGTAAGTATCCGGCTGCAAGTTTGAGCTGCGTCAAATTTTCTGCCGCAGCTCAAACTGCCAGCGAGAAACTACTGTGAACCCCCGCCCGTGCGACTGTACCCTAAAAACACTACACTACACTAACACACAATAAAATAAAAAGTAAAAAACACTACATATACACATACCCCTACACAGCCCCCCTCCCCAATAAAAATGAAAAACGTCTGGTTCGCCACTGTTTCCAGAACGGAGCCTCCAGCTGTTGCAAAACAACTACTCCCAGTATTGCCAGATAGCCACTGACTGTCCAGGCATGCTGGGAGTTTTACAACAGCTGGAGGCCCCCTGTTTGGGAATCACTGGCGTAGAATACCCCTATGTCCACCCCTATGCAATCCCTAATTTAGGCCTCAAATGCGCATGGCACTCTCACTTTGGAGCCCTGTCGTATTTCAGGGCAACAGTTTAGGGTCACATATGGGGTATCGCCGTACTCGGGAGAAATTGGGCTTCAAATTTTGTGGGGTATTTTCTGCTATTACCCTTTTTAAAAATGTAAAATTTTTGGGAAAACAAGCATTTTAGGTAAAAAAAAATTTTTTTTTTACATATACAAAAGTCATGAAACACCTGTGGGGTATTAAGGTTCACTTAACCCCTTGTTACGTTCCCCGAGGGGTCTAGTTTCCAAAATGGTATGCCATGTGTTTTTTTTTTTGCTGTCCTGGCACCATAGGGGCTTCCTAAATGCGGCATGCCCCCAGAGCAAAATTTGCTTTCAAAAAGCCAAATGTGACTCCTTCTCTTCTGAGACCTGTAGTGCACCAGCAGAGCACTTTTCACCCCCATATGGGGTGTTTTCTGAATCGGAAGAAATTGGGCTTCAAATTTTGGGGGGTATTTCCTGCTATTACCCTTTTTAAAGATGTTAAAATTTTGGGAAACCAAGCATATTAGGTAAAAAATAAAAAATAAATTTTACATATGCAAAAGTCGTGAAACACCTGTAGGGTATTAAGGTTCACATTACCCATTGTTACTTTCCCCGAGGGGTCTAGTTTCCAAAATGGTATGCCATGTGTTTTTTTTTTGCTGTCCTGCCACCATAGGGGCTTCCTAAATGCGGCATGCCCCCAGAGCAAAATTTGCTTTCAAAAAGCCAAATGTGACTCCTTCTCTTCTGAGACCTGTAGTGCGCCAGCAGAGCAATTTTCACCCCCATATGGGGTGTTTTCTGAATCGGGAGAAATTGGGTTTCAAATTTTGGGGGGTATTTTCTGCTATTACACTTTTTAAAAATGTTAAATTTTTGGAAAACCAAGCATTTTAGGTAAAAAAATAATAATTTTTTTTTACATATGCAACAGTCGTGAAACACCTGTGGGGTATTAAGGTTCACTTTACCCCTTGTTACGTTCCCTGAGGAGTCTAGTTTCCAAAATGGTATGCCATGTGTGTTTTTTTGCTGTCCTGGCACCATAGGGGCTTCCTAAAGGTGACATGCCCCCCAAAAACCATTTGACGCTCCTTCCCTTCTGAGCCCTCTACTGCGCCCGCTGAACAATTAACATAGACATATGAGGTATGTGCTTACTCGAGAGAAATTGGGTTTCAAATACAAGTAAAAATTTTCTCCTTTTTACCCCTTGCAAAAATTCAAAAATTGGGTCTACAAGAACATGCGAGTGTAAAAAATGAAGATTTTGAATTTTCTCCTTCACTTTGCTGTTATTCCTGTGAAACACCTAAAGGGTTAATACACTTACTGAATGTCATTTTGAATACTTTGGGGGGTGTAGTTTTTATAATGGGGTCTTTTATGGGGTATTTCTAATATGAAGACCCTTCAAATCCACTTCAAACGTGAACTGGTCCATGAAAAATAGCGAGTTTGAAAATTTTGTGAAAAATTTCAAAATTGCTGCTGAACTTTGAACCCCTCTGGTGTCTTCCAAAAGTAAAAACTCATAAATTTTATGATGCAAACATAAAGTAGACATATTGTATATGTGAACCCAAAAAAAAAATATTTTGAATATCCATTTTCCTTACAAGCAGAGAGCTTCAAAGTTAGAAAAATGCAAAATTTTCATTTTTTTCATCAAATTTGGTGATTTTTCACCAAGAAAGGATGCAAGTTACCATAAAATTTTACCACTTAGTTAAAGTAGAATATGTCACGAAAAAACAATCTCGGAATCAGATTGATGAGTAAAAGCATTCCAGAGTTATTAATGTTTAAAGTGACAGTGGTCAGAATTGCAAAAAACGCTCCGGTCCTTAAGGTGAAAAAGGGCTCGGTCCTTAAGGGGTTAAAAATGAAAGCAGCAATCCGATTGGCTGCTATGGGCAACTGCACCATTTTGCCTGCACAGGTTTTGATAAATCTCCCCCACTCTTGTTTTTAGGGGCATAAAATACGCTTTTTTTTCTTTTGGGATTTTTATATATATATATATATATATATATATATATATATACACATGTGTGTGCCTACATTTTTTATTTTTTTTTGCTGGTATTTTATGCAAATCAGGCTTTTTTTTTTATTTTAAGGTATGCCTTATCACAAGAGTCAAATGTTTTAATTAGCCAGGGTTTCCAAAAGGTGCACTGAGTAGAAACGGAAAAGTTGTAAGATTTTGTTATGTATTTATTTTTTTCAATTTTGCCCCATAAAATTTTTTTTGTTAGTTTTGCAGTAAATTTTGTGTAAAATGGGTGATGTCATGGTGGAAAATTGAAAGTGTCATAGCTATTAGAAAGCGAAGAGGAAAAAACAAAAGTGTAAAAATTTTAATTTCCTTAAGTGGATATATACGTACAATGCATTTTTGGAAACTCTGTCATCTCTTTCATTAATGTCATTTTCCCACCACAAATAATATTTTTCTGGTTTCCCTAAACATTTTGTGGTAAAATGAAAGGTTTCATTACAAAGTACAATTGTTCTCGGAAAAAACAAACAAAAACAAGCCCTCGTATGGGTCGGTGGATGGAAAAATAAAAGTTATGGCTCTTAAAAAGTGAGGGGGACAAAACAAAAATGCTGAAATTAAAATTGGCTGTGTACTAAAGGCTAAAATGGGCCGTGTCTTTAAAGGAGATCTCCAGTCCTGAAAAACGTATCCCTTATCCTAAGGATAGTGGCTAAGTTTCAGATTGCGGGGGGGGGGGGGGGGGGCGACCACTGGGGCCCCTCGCGATCTCCTGTACGGGGCCCCGGCAGCCCGCGGGAAGGGGGCGTGTTGGCCACCGGACGAAGCAGCTGCCGACACGCCCCCTCAATACAACTCTATGGCAGAGCTGGAGCGCTGCCTTCGGTAATCTCTGGCTCTGCCATAGCGATGTATTGAGGGGGGGGGGGGGGGTCGGCCGCCGCTTCGTGCGGTGGTCAACACGCCCCCTTCCTGTGGGCTGCCGGGGCCCTGTACAGGAGATCTGAATATCCTTAGAATATGGGGATAAGTTTTTCAGGACTGGACTACTCCTTTAAGGGGTTCAGCAGATAAGTGAACAGTTGGTCACTGTACCTTTAAGGCTAGGTTCAGACTACGGAATTTCCGCCTCTAATTTCAAAGCAGAAATTCCGCTTGCTACAATGTATAGTGTAGTGAATGGTTTTCCGTTCACAAATTCACACTTCGGAATTTGTGAAGTGGAATTTGTGAACGGAAAATCCGCTTCTTCAGGCGGAAATCCGCGCGGAACACATTGCAGTCTATTGGAGATTCAGTCAGCGCTGGCCACACTCGGAATCTCCGGGTGGAAATTTTCTTCCCGGAGATTCCGTAGTCTGAACCTAGCCTATGAGTTGCTATCTATTCTGTATAACATATTGCATTACTGTTTCTATGGATACTAAAAGTGCATGACATGACAATACCTTTCTCTGCCATCATTCAGACTTTTGACCTTAGAAATCCTTTAGCTGCTTTGTGAAGAAGACAAACTTAGTATTTTTGGAGTTTATTTAAAGGGGTCCTCCTGTGGAAACTTTTTTTTTTTTTTTTTTTTATCAACTGGTGCCAGAAAGTTAAACATATTTGTAAATTACTTCTGTTAAAAAATCTTAATCCTTCCAGTACTTTTTAGGGGCTATCTACTACAGAAGAAATGCTTTTCTGTGCTCTCTGCTGACCTCTTCTGTCCATTTTCGGAACTGTCCAGAGCAGGAGAAAATCCCCATAGCAAACATATTCTGCTCTGGACAGTTCCTAAAATGGACAGCAGAGGTCAGCAGAGAGCACTGTGCTTGTGACATCAGAGAAATCCAAAAAGAAAAGCATTTCCTCTGTAGTATACAGCCCCTAAAAAGTACTGGAAGGATTAAGATTTTTTAATAGAAGTAATTTACAAATTTGTTTAACTTTCTGGGACCAGTTAATTAAAAAAAAAAAAAAGTTTTCCATGGGAGTATCCCTTTAATCTTTTTGTAGAATATATATTTCGTTTTTTCCCCAATATGGATGTGTCAGTACTATGGGGGCTTCTCATAGTAGTTTCTGTAAGATTCCTGAGGCTCCTCAGAGAGGTAAGCTTTCATGGTTTGTTCTGTCCTTCTATGGTAAATGCCACCTTTTTTGAAAAAAATAAATAAAATAATAATAATACCGTCCATGCTAATTTGCATAATTAATTATATATGTGTAACATCACAGGATACACATATGTGGGGGAACTTTTGTCCGAATCTGACCCTTATAACAACTTTTTTTTATTTCTCCTTATACGGGCCTGTATTAGGGCATATTTTTTGCACCCCGATATGTAGTTTTTAACGGTACCATTTTTGTTTTGATGTGACTTTTGATCGCTTTTGTTTTTAATTAAATTGAGGAGTTGCAGTTAGTTACTAACTACAACTCCCAGCATGCCCTGATACAGCCTGGGGCTAGCAGCTGCCCCAAACAAAAACTACAACTCCCAGCATGTTGGACTATATAGTTTTAGAATGTATAAGTCAGTGTTTTCCAACCAGGGGTGCCTCCAGCTGTTGCAAAACTACAACTCCCAGCATGTATGACTAAATCGTAGTATATGTCAGTGTTTCCCAACCAGGCGTGTCTCCAGCTGTTGCAAAACTACAACTCCCAGCATGTTGGACTATATAGTATTAGAATGTATAAGTCAGTGTTTTCCAACCAGGGGTGCCTCCAGCTGTTGCAAAACTACAACTCCCAGCATGTTGGACTAAATAGTAGTATATGTCAGTGTTTCCCAACCAGGGGTGTCTTCAGCTGTTGCAAAACTACAACTCCCAGCATGCCCGGACAGCCGTTGGCTGTCCGGGCATGCTGAGAGTTGTAGTTTTGCAACAGCTGGAGGCGCTCTGGTTGGGAAAATCTGTTATAGGTTACGGTGCAACATTCCGGGAGTTGGAGGATTAGTTGGATAAATACCGGCCATTGCATTGACCGTATTTTTAATATAAAAATACCAGCAGGGTGGCCAAAATACCGGTAAAATGCCGTCCGGGTGGCGACCCTCCCTGCCAGATAGGAGTGTTAGTTATCAGGTGAAGTAGGCAACTCATGTGTCTCCGTTATTACTTGGTTTTCCTTTCCCCTTCTTAGAATTAGGCCGGTGCCCACACGATGCCACATGTTCTGGCCCGCATGAATCATATCCATCGACACCCTGTCGAAAATGGGACGCCAAGGTATAGTGGTAATGGGTGCAGCGGACCCCCTTCACTTCGATGGCCAAAAGGAGTCACCTAGTGATCTCTTTGGTACATATGTGCTGTTTCAAAAGCACAACAGCCCCCGTCATGAGTCCGCTTTAAATAGCGGATAAGTCCCAATTTGAGTCACTAGAGGCGACTCCTTTTGGCCATAGAAGTATACAGGCCGTAAACAGTATACATCGCCATCCCGCTTTTCGTTGGGTGCCGAAGGATACAATTAATGGCGGCAGGAACGTAGTGTGATTGTAACTTGGTTTCCTTTTCCTCCCCATAATTGGGCAGGATTAGGGTTGCCACCCGGCCGGTATTTTACTGGCACAGCCGGTATTTTGGCCACCCTGCCAGTATTTTTATATTAAAAATACCGGCAATGCAATGGCTGTAATTTATTCAACCAATCCTCCAACTACCGGAATGTTGCACCATATACTATACCAATGTTTTCCAAACAGACCGCCTCCAGCTGTTGCAAAACTACAACTGCCAGCATCTGCTGGGAATTGTAGTTTTGCAACAGCTGGAGGCACCCTTGGTTGGGAAACACTGACCTATACTATATACTACTATATACTCCAACATACTGGGAGTTGTAGTTTTGCAACAGCTGGAGGCACTGCTGGTTGGGTAAACATTGACCTATACTATATACTACTATATACTCCAACATACTGGGAGTTGTAGTTTTCGTTTAGGGCAGCTGCTGAGCCACAGGCTGTATTAGGGCATGCTGGAAGTTGTAGTTAGTAACTAGCTGCAACTCCTCTATTTAATAAAAAAAAAGCAATCAAAAAGTCACATAAAAAATTGTACTGGTAAAAACTACGGATCGGGGCGCAAAAAAATTACCCTCATACATCACTGTATAAGTAGAAATAAAAAAGTTATAGGGGTGAGAATAGGACAACATTTCCCCCGCATATGTGTATCCTGTGATGTCACGCATATATAATTAATTATGCAAATTAGCATGGCCGGTATTTTTTTTGCAAGAAAGGTGGAAACCCTAGCATGTGCACATACATGTTATGCTGCTAGAGGAAATAACACATAAGGCCAAGTTTCTACTTGGTTTTTTGTCCTTCGTTTTTTGGGTTGAAAAAAAAACGCTTGAAAAAACGCCAGTGCAATTTCCTGCGTCTGCCGTTTTTTCTTGCATTTTCTCATTTGTGTGGAAATTGCACCTTGGCAAAATTTGTTGGGTACCAAAAAAAAAAAGAGGATGCAGTAGTGATGCAAAAAATATGTATTTAACGAAATTTATATTTTTTATAACAAAATTTTTATTAATTTTTAATAAAGTGTGTGTGTGTTTCACTTTTTTTCTCTATTTTTAATTTTTTTTTGTAGTACTACTACTCCCAGCATGGAACAGACTGTTCCATGATGGGAGTAGTAGTGCCTGTACTAATAGACATATCGCCCGGGATGTCAGTCGTGACACCCGATGCGATCGTCCATAATATAGCAGAGATGTGGAGCGGCTCTACACAGCGGTCGCATCTCTGCTCTGTACTCCGGCCAGTGATGTGAATAGAACATCACTAATTCATATTTTCCGCCCAGAGTGGTGATTGGCCGGATGGTTGCAGCCAATCACAGCTCAGAGGGAAATATGAATGAGTGATGTTCTATTCATATCACTGGCCGGAGTATAGAGCAGAGATGTGGAGCGCAGGAGAAAGCTACTCTGCATCTCTGCAATAGAAAGGACGATTGCATCGGGTGTCAGTAGTGATACCCACTGTGATCTGTTCTTACCTGCAGGTACTACTACTCCCAATATGGAGCACACTCTGCTCCATGTTTGGAGCTGTAGTACTTGCATTAATAGACAGATGGCAGCGAGTGTAATGCAGGTTCTACAGCTCCCAGCATGGAGCAGAGTGCGCTCCATGATGGGAGTAGTAGTACTTGCAGTTAAGGAAAGATCACTGCGGGTATCACTCCTGACACCCGCAGTGGTCCTCCTGTATAATTTATAGATGTGGCCGGCCGCTCTCCTATGGTCCCCTTGCACTGATGTATATATACACCTATTCATATTTCCCAGAGTTGTGATTGGCTGGAACCATCTGGCCAATCACAGCTCTCTGCAGGAAATATGAATAGGTGTATATATATATCAGTGCAGGGGACCATAGGAGAGCGGCCGCCACATCTATACATTATACTGAAGGATCACAACGGGCGATCTGTCAATTAGTACAGGTACTACTACTCCCATCATGGAACAGTGTGTTCCATGCAGGGAGTAGTAGTACTACCTAAAAAAATTTAAAAAAATAAAGAAAAAAAGTGAAAGACACGCACACACTACTTTTTTTATTATTATTGTCGGCTAAATTTTTAGGTCTCCGCCCGCCCACATAAATTGATCCCTGATTTAAAAATTAATAAACATTTTGTTATAAAAAAGATAAATTTCGTTAGATACAATTTTTTCCTTCACTACTGTATCTTTTTTATTTTTAATGGTACCCTACAAAATGTTATTAAAAAAGGTATCTCCATCACTTTTTTGGATCGCTAAAGTCCAAAAAAGAATAAAAACCGCCTGCAAAAACGCCAAAGTTAAAACCCACATATCGTTTTTCTTGGCGTTTTTTCACTCCCATAGACTTCTATGGGAGAAAAACGCCATGATTTTGACTAAAAAAAATCGCCAGTGGCTCAACATGCTGTGATTTTGAAAAACCGCCAAGGAGATGAAAAACGCCCAAAAAAATTTCAAGAAAATGAAGTATTTCTCACAGAAAAGGTTTGCAGTAACACAGGTTTTGCTATACACATGTTTATTCCCTTTGTGTGTATTGGAACTAAACCACAAAAGGGAGGAAAAAAAGAAAATTGGACATAATGTCACCAAACTCCAAAAATGGGCTGGACAAAATTATTGGCACCTTTAACTTAATATTTGGTTGCACACCCTTTGGAAAAAATAACTGAAATCAGTCACTTCCTATAACCATCAATAAGCTTCTTACACCTCTCAGCCGGAATGTTGGACCATTTTTCCTTTGCAAACTGCTCCAGGTCTCTCTTATTGGAAGGCGCCTCTTCCCAACAGCATTTTTAAGATCTCTCCACAGGTGATCAATGGGATTTAGATCTGGACTCATTTCTGCCACTTCAGAACTCTCCAGCTCTTTGTTGCCATCCATTTCTGGGTCCTTTTTGACGTATGTTTGGGGTCATTGTCCTGCTGGAAGACCCAAGATCTCGGACGCAAACCCAGCTTTCTGACACTGGGCTGTACAGTGCAACCCAAAATCCGTTGGTAATCCTCAGATTTCATGATGCCTTGTACACATTCAAGGAACCCAGTGCCAGAGGCAGCAAAACAACCCCAAAACATCATTGAACCTCCACCATATTTCACTGTAGGAAATATGTTGACGGATAGTTCATGCTGACACTGATGCTCCCTGAGCCTGCAGGACAGCTTGAATATCTTTGGAACTTGTTTGGGGCTGCTTATCCACCATCTGGACTATCCTGCGTTGACACCTTTCATAAATTTTTCTCTTCCATCCACGCCCAGGGAGATTAGCTACAGTGCCATGGGTTGCAAACTCCTTGATAATGTTGCGCACTGTGGACAAAGGCAAATCTAGATCTCTGGAGATGGACTTGTAACCTTGAGATTGTTGATATTTTTCCACAATTTTGGTTCTCAAATCCTCAGACAGTTCTCTTCTCTTTCTATTGTCCATGCTTAGTGTGGCACACAGACACACAATGCAAAGACTAAGTGAACTTCTCTCCTTTTTATCTGCTTTCAGGTGTGATTTTTATATTGCCCACACCTGTTACTTGCCCCAGGTGAGTTTAAAGGAGCATCACATGCTTGAAACAATCTTATTTATCCACAATTTTGAAAGGGTGCCAATAATTTTGTCCAGACCATTTTTGGAGTTTGGTGACATTAAGTCCAATTTACTTTTTTTCTCTCCCTTTTTTGGTTTAGTTCCAATACACACAAAGGGAATTAACATGTGTATAGCAAAATATGTGTTACTGCAATCCTTTTCTGTGAGAAATACTTCATTTTCTTGAAAAATTTCAGGGGTGCCAACATTTACGGCCATGACTGTATGGAAGCATTATGTTCTTTCTGTGATATGACAGGTACGCTTTAAGAAATAAATAACTAGAAAAGAGTTATTTTCAACGTCAAACCTTTATTAGATGAAACTACAAAACTGTGATCTAATAAATTACATTTTTAAATAAAAGTATCATAATGGTTATCATTCAGGCTTTGTTCACATTCCATCGTCTTTGGAGCAATAGTACTGCACACAGTGCTATATTTTCAGTAAAAAATTACTGACACCCCGGGGATACCTGATGGACAACGCAGATGTGAACAGCGCCTAAACCAAAGTAATTCTCTTAAATTCTGTACAAAATATTATTTAGTTTAAAAACAAATAAAATCCAATTGTTTCTGGAAATTATGCTTTCGGAGGTTGTAAGAACTGGGCAACCTATTCTAGTAATGCAGGTACCCCAGTGATCAGCTGATCCTAAACCCAATAGTGCCTTGTTCTCCAAACTATGGACCCCCTAGCTGTTGCAAAACCACAACTCCCAGCATGCCCGGACAGCCAGAGGCTGTCCGGGCATGCTGGGAGTTGTAGTTTTGCAACTTTTTAAGGTCCACAGTTTGGAGACTACTGGAAACCCCTTGGTAATCCTATAATTATGATTCAAGCATGAAATACCTTAGGATATGCTGCCACCTGGTGGTCTTTACTGGTAGTGCTTGCGTTTGACAAATATTTAAACTTTTGCAAAACATGGTACGATTTTCGACACTTGTATGAAATGTGATCCCATATTTTAGGGGAGGCTATCTAAACTATCAACGCTCCTAAAGTGTCCAGGATTTGGTGAGTTGATCATAATTCCCATACACTATTACTGGATGCATTTAATCTCATTCCTTGGTTTTGTATACTCCAAGCTATGGCTTTCAAAGGGTCATCAAAATGTTAGATGTAATGAAGACGCTGCTGGAGATTCCTCACTGACATAAATATTTAAGGCGTAAAAGTGAAGAAGAAAAAGGAAAGATAAGTGTGGCATTTAACTGGCAGGACATCTGCTTCCGACCTGATGGTTCACTGTGGATAGGATGTCCTGATACCGATACTGGTTTGGGAATCGGTGCAGATACAGGACATTTGCATAAGGACTTGTGCAGGGGTCAAGTCCTGGGGAAAGAAGTGTGAGAACTCACCCCAGATTTCCACTCAATGTCTGGTCCTGCAGGACTACTGCTAATGGGAATGGCGTTCCTGCTGTGGAAAAAGTGCAGGAACTCCGTTCCCATGCGTTCCTGCAGGACTTCAGCCCTGGACTTGTGCAAATGTCCCTGATGCTCATAAAATAATAAAAATCCCTCTCACCTTCCCTCTACTTCCTCAGGCTTCTTCATCATTATCTCTGTTATCAGGAGTGGTTACAGAAAAAGGTCCTGCACCACTAACAGAAGAGAGGTTGCAAAGCCCTGAGCGAGGGAAGATGCACAGGAACAGAGGAGAGGTGAGATGGATTTTTATTATTTTCTTTTGGAGGGCATCTACCTAATAGGAGGTTACCTACCTACCTGACTACTAAAGGCTTATACTATAAAGAGGAGGGTTCCATACATACTGGGGGCTTCAGCCTATGAAGTTCCCTACCTACTGGGGTCTTCAACCTAAAAGAGGGATTCTCTACTTACCCACCTACTGGGGCGTCTACCCAATAGGGGGGGGGGGGGGAGGATTACCTACCTACCGAGGGCTTCTCTCTAATAGTGGGGATTCCCTACCCAACAATCTTCAGGGAGCGTCTATATAAAATTAGAGATTACCTTACCTACCTACTGGAGCATCTCCCTAAAAGGGGGGGGGGGGGGAATTCCCTACCTACTGTGGCTTCTACCTAATAGAGGGATTCCCTACTGGGGGTCATACCATTAATTAGGGGTGTCAGTGAGGACCTCATGCTTGACTTTCGCCTAAGGCTTCACAAAGTCTAGCATGACATCTGCTGTCACATGACATAAAAAAAAAAAAAAGTATCGGCTATTGGTATCAGTAGTCGTACTTGGTCTTAAAAAAAATTTATATTCAAATAAGATTAATATGTGAATATTCAAATTAGATATTCACATCTCATCAGATTGTAGTGAAATAATTCAGACAGTAAGTTTACTTTGTCAGGGGAGTTTTGGACAATATTCCTTTTGTCTATGATAAATTTGACACCTTTTTTTTATCTTCTACATAAAAGCACCTAGTAAGTTTAAAGAGTACTCTCCCTAATCCTCCCCCCCCCCCCCCCCCATCTGTCCCTGACTCTCACTGACACTATCCCTGTGTTTCTTTTCATTCAAAACCCCCTCTTTCTACCTGATTTATTGTCTTCTTGGCTGCTCATTCAGCCGTCCTAGTGTAAGGGAGGAAGGGGGCGTGGCCCAGCAGAGAGGCTGTGAACACAGCAGCCGGCAGCTCTGAATCTTCTCCTCTCTGTTTACAACTGCATGTGCAGAGAGAAGAAAGATGGAGCTCAAATAGTAAAATGAATGAGGGCATTCAGTAAGGCAGAGTCAGGAGTATGCCCTGCTGTGTTATGAGCACAGTGCTGGCTCCTGCCTGTCTGAGTCACAAGCAGGGAGCAGTGCTGAGCTTGTCTGTGTCCCGGCTACAGTCTGAGATTTAGAACTCCAGCATGAGTCTGAAATCTATAAAAAAAAAAAAGGCTTGAGGCCAGGACTGGTAGGGAGACCCCTAGTGATAATTTTTTGTGGAAAATTAAATAGAAAGAAGCATATTTTTTTAATAACATGCAATTGTAAAAGTTATTCTGCATACATTAATCTATAATATAGCAAAAGTTTTTTCGATGAAAGGTACCCTTTAAAACATTGGGGAAAAAAACAACAACACAGCAGCGTCCTCCTATACAGATATGTAAACTGACCACTACCCATTATGGCCCTTTAGCTTATACTACATCTACATCAGTAGCTACGTCATAACACACAAAAACAAAGTCCTCAGCATATAAAACCATTCAGCGCTTCATCCCGTCAGCAATGGCCAACATTTAGCATGTCACGCGTTTCGGAACATCTCCTGATGTCGACTGCAGAACAAAAGGAGGTAACAGTGCAATTCGAGACGCCAAGAAGCGGCACAAAACATCTATAAGGCGGATTTTAATAGGCGTTTTCCCAGGAATAGAATTTGTGTGATTGGTGGGAATGTAATCACACATTCAAGTGAATGGGGCAGGACTACAGTACCAGGCATGGCCACATGTACGGGGGTGTCACTGTGCCCCTAGATAAACCCTTTTTTATATTAAGGATATGACCTGAATTAAAGTACAAACAGGAACAAGAAGAGCAGTGTTTCCCAATGTGCATGCAGCTGTTGCAAAACCACAACTCCCAGCATGCCCGGACAGCCTTTGGCTGTCCGGGCATGCTGGGAGTTGTAGTTTTGCAAAAGCTGAAGGCACTGATATAGAGCAACAGCAACAGGGACCCACTTATAATGCAAATGTGGAGCCTTACTGGCAGAAAAAAGAATAATTTATGGAATAAAAATGGTGAATAAAATCGTCTTATATCTCTTTTTACAAATAACCACTATCTTTTTCTCTCAAAGGGGTTGCCTGGGATGCGAAAAAAAAAAAAAAAGGTTTCTTTATTACTAAAGCAGCGCCGCCCATGGGCTATATCTTGTATTGCAGTTAGAGGGGTATTCTGAGTTGAAATGACTGTTCCCCTATGGACAGGATAGGAAATAAGTGTTAGGGTGGGTTCACACCACGATTTTACTATACGGTTTCATAAATAGAAAAACATAAGCAACCGTACAGAAAACCGTGCCCATAGACTTCCCATTCAAAACCGTATGCACCGTAATGTATTCGGTTGTCTTCGTTTTCCGGACAGAAAACCGTGGCCTACCATAATTTTTGGTCCAGGTATTAAACCGTATGCGTTTTTTTTTTAAACATGGGAGTCAATGGGAACCGTACAGACCTGTATGTGCGTACGGTTCCATCTGGTTTTCACTACACGGTTTTTGGCTTTGCTCAGTTTTTTTTCTTGGAATTTCAATCAAACAAGTAAAACTTTATTCATAACGGAGTGAAAAGTTAAAAAGTATTACGTTTTTTTTTCTTAAAAAATGGATGCAACAGGACATCATTTTTCAAACCGTATACAGATAAAAATTTGTACACTTTTGATACAGTTTAGTCCGGTTTTGAGGAATCCGTTTAAAAAAAAATCAAAAACCTGATACAGGAACTGTATTGCAAAAACGTGGTGTGAACCAAGCCTCAGATTTTGGGTGGTACAACCTCGGAGACCCCTTGCGATTTCCAGAATGGACCTACCCCCCTCCGGCTCTTTGATATGGGAGCTGCCCCAGGTAATTAAGCATGTACTCTGCTCTCTTCAGCAGCTACATTTATTACAAAGACCTGAGAACACTGGGACCTCCCCGCGATCTGACCCTTATTTCCTAATCCCCTATCCTATAGATAAGTAATTTTAAATTGGAATATCCCTTTAAAGGAGTACTCCGGGCGCACTTTTTTCCTTTTATCCCGTCCGGGATAAAACATACTTTCTCTTACCTGCCAACGAGCCCCCGGAGCTCCGGTACACTCCGGTACAGGTGTTCGGTCCCCGGGCTGTATTCTTCTTACTTCCAGTCAGCCCGGCACGTCCCACGGAGCTTCAGCCTATCACCGGCTGAGGCGGGACATCGCTGCGGCTGGTGATAGGCTGAAGCTCCGTGTGACGTGCCGGGCTAACAAGAAGTAAGAAGAATACAGCCCGGGGACCGAACAACTGTACCGGAGTGTACTGGAGCTCCGGGGGCTCGTTGGCAGGTAAGAGAAAGTGTGTTTTCTTTTATTTTGCAGCCCGGACGGGATAAAAGGAAAAAAGTGCGTGCCGGAGTACTCCTTTAATCATCCCTAATATAGAGGAATCGGTTGAACTGCGACAACAGACAAAGCCTGTGTACAGGTGTGGTGCTGTTTCTGGAATAAAAAACAGAGCCCGTTTTGTTATCCAGGACAACCCCTTAGGCTATGTTCACACAGCGGAATGTCCGTCTGGAAAATTTCTGGGAAGACATTCCCCAGACAGCAGGCAAAGGCAGAACATGCCGGTGCTAGGACCCCTTGGAATCTCCTTAGACGGCAATGCATTTCCAAACTAATACTGAAAAGAATAATAATTTAGAATAAGAATTTCCAAAGCAAATGTTGTGCTCGGTGCAGCAGAATCCCTCTGGAGACAATAGAGACTCGGCTGAAACAGAATTGGAATTTTTCTGCTGCACTTGGAGATTCCACTGTGTGAACGTGGCCTTACAGGGGATGTCCATCTCTGCAACTCTTGTATCTACATAAAATGGTAAGACATTTTAAAAGGAACCTGTCATCAGTTCTATGCAGCCCAAACTGTGGACAGCATAAAACTGTTGCATGCAGGGCAATTCAGGGAAACTATGATTACTCTGAGATGCCTAGGTGTATCTAAGTTATCATAGTTTAAAGAGTACCTGTCACCAAATAAAACTTTTAATATAGTGTTCCTTGTGTAATAAGCAGACACTTTCCCATTCACTTGCTTTTAAAATTATCAACATAAATATGTTTAAAATGTAATAGAAAAAAAAGGCCACTAAGTGGCGCTGTTCTGTTCCCTGCCCCAATTAATACAGTGAGTTTGGTCTCATCCCGGCCTGGCAGAAGTCCGAATTCAGGAAGTACTTCTCTGCCCTGAGATTGATTGTCAGCTGCACAGAAAGTAAAAGCTCCACAGATTCTCACAGAAAGCTGCATAGACTGAGTGCTGAAGGAGAACCTTACTGATAGCAACACAGACTGAAACATGCACAGAGCCTTAGGTCTTCTATTCATCACAGCGCTGCAACAATGTGAGGGCAGAAGTGTTCCCCCAGCAGGCTTCAGTGATGTCATGCCTGCTGGGAAATGCCCACTTTCTCCTGCTGGGAAATTGCACTATGCGAGCAGGAAAAAAGGTAAGATACACAGCTTTTTAAAGCTCTGGATTTTTTTTTTTATTGTGGGAGGGGTGTTAGGAGTAGTTGGGGAACACAGCCTGAGTTAGTTTAGAACAGTTTATTTGGTGACAGGTACTATTTAAGAATTCTGCCAAAACCCAGGTAACTAGTCATTAGGGTAGGTCCTGGCATTTGCTCTCTGCCCGGCTGAGTGATGCGTCTCTCTATACACTGAAAGGCCATGTTCACACTTGAGAAGCTCCCGACCGAAACCTTCCATACAGAGCTTCAGAGCGCGGCCAGTGCCGATAACATTCAGCAGGTTAAATGTTCTTGCAGAATTTTTTATCAGAATTTTCTGTCAGAAATTCTGACCAGAAAATTCTGCAGTGTGAATGGGTTCATGAAAAACCCCTTCATCTGCATGTCACGCTTCATGCAGCAGAATTTCCAAACGAAATTCCTGAGCAGAATTCCAGTCGGAAATTCAGTAGCGTGAACCCGGCTATAGGGAGAGACGCATCACTCAAGCCAGCTGAGCAGAGAACCGCGCCCAGGACCCACCCCAAGGACTAGTTAACCGGGTCTCTGCGGCATTATTACAGTATAGTCACTCTGATACGCCCGAGCGCGTCAGAGTAATCAAAGTGTCCCGGCATCGTGTTACCTGCATGAGTTTTATGTTGCCCAGTTTGGGCAGCATAGAATTGATGACAGGTTCCTTTTATATCAGGACTATTTGCAATCTTTCAATAATATTAGAACCATAAAAAATTGTTGGATAGGTCGACAGAGTTCAGATACAGCATTAAAATAACCGTGATCATATCCACCTGTTCCTCATACACAATAGGGGGAATTTATCACTCCCTTCACCAGTGTAGAGTAGTACATTTTTTGAGCAAATTCTGCAAACAAAGTGTCTCCGAAAAAAAAGTTACACAAACTACCACTTCACACGAAAAAATGTGTACGCGCTCACATTTCGCGCAATTTTGTCACTCTACACTGGCGCAGGGAATTATATATTCCCCCTGAGGTGTGTCTTTCGAAATTAAAACGTCTTTGGCATCTTCTATAGCAGCTTAGTAAAACATACACAGGGGGTAGGCGTAAGTCCTCAGATGGGCCTCATATATAATATGGGATGTGATAGCGCCATCGGGTATACCAGGGACAAATCAGAAATCTGCATCCAAAGTGAAGACATTATCAGCTGTGTGAGACATGACAGCGAAGCGCTGATATTCAGACACGCGCTTCTCAAAGAAATTGGTTTTTCCCTCCAGAGAAATATTCTCCATGAAGTCGAATGGATTTTCTGCATTAAATACCTAGAAAGAAAATGAAATATGGAGTAAAATATAAGATAAAATTAGGACAAAGAGAAAACATCTGGGGAGCCCAAATGTTATTTTGTCATGGTTCTAGGCACCATATATATTGGTTATCGGTCTCTATGGCCACTGTAACCTAATTTAAAGAGTACCTGTCATTAGCAAAAACTTTTTATATAATGTAGATAATAATATTATATGTATGTTTGTAATATACATTGGTTAAAAATGTGTATATTTTTTGGGTGAAAAAATGCTGTTCCAACAGCTATTGCCTGTGTGGCTTAGTAAAGAGACCAAATACAGGAAGTGAGGGCAGGACAAGCAGGGCTCTGTACACTGAGGACAAGCAGGGCTCTGTGCAGTGAGGACAAGCGGGGCTCTGTACACTGAGGACAAGCGGGGCTCTGTACACTGAGGACAAGCAGGGCTCTGTACACTGAGGACAAGCAGGGCTCTGTACACTGAGGACAAGCAGGGCTCTGTACACTGAGGACAAGCAGGGCTCTGTACACTGAGGACAAGCAGGGCTCTGTACACTGAGGACAAGCAGGGCTCTGTACACTGAGGACAAGCAGGGCTCTGTACACTGAGGACAAGCAGGGCTCTGTACACTGAGGACAAGCAGGGCTCTGTACACTGAGGACAAGCAGGGCTCTGTACACTGAGGACAAGCAGGGCTCTGTACACTGAGGACAAGCAGGGCTCTGTACACTGAGGACAAGCAGGGCTCTGTGCACTGAGGACAAGCAGGGCTCTGTGCACTGAGGACAAGCAGGGCTCTGTGCACTGAGGACAAGCAGGGCTCTGTGCACTGAGGACAAGCAGGGCTCTGTACACTGAGGACAAGCAGGGCTCTGTACACTGAGGGCAAGCAGGGCTCTAAACACTGAGGACAAGCAGGGCTCTGTACACTGAGGACAAGCAGGGCTCTGTGCACTGAGGACAAGCAGGGCTCTGTGCACTGAGGACAAGCAGGGCTCTGTGCACTGAGGACAAGCAGGGCTCTGTACACTGAGGACAAGCAGGGCTCTGTACACTGAGGACAAGCAGGGCTCTAAACACTGAGGACAAGCAGGGCTCTGTACACTGAGGACAAGCAGGGCTCTGTCCATTATATAAAACATTGTATACAATGTTTGTTGACTACACTCTTTGAGATAGTGCTGAGACTTAGGACCATGGGAACTATTTTTGTTGATAATTATATATAAAACTTTTGCTTATGACAGGTACACTTTAAGAACTGTATGGTTAGTAATTCTCTCCTACACTTGGATTGCAGCTGCCTGTAGAGCTTTCTCCTTCCCTGTACTCTGCACAGGGCCAGTTTGGCCTAATGCAGGACACTGACTGTGGTTGATAGACAGTGTGTTCCTAGCAACCAGATTTTTTCAGAACTATAGTTTGGAGGGTTCAGAACAGTTCGGGTCATCAGACCTGTAATTGGGTTTAGGACAGTTCGGGTCAGCATGCCCTCAGTTCGGCCGGGACTTATAGCTGTAATACGTAGGGGTGTGAATCGGTAAGAATTTGGCGATACGATACATATCGCGATACACATATGACGATATGATATATCCTGAAATATATCCCAATTCTGCTTACGAGACGATATATCGCAATATATCCCGATTCTGTCTCAAAAACAATGTCTTTTACACTTTTATTAAAACATTTTTTTTTTTATACACTATTAGACTTTTAGGAGGAATCATTAGATTCCTCAGACAGATGAATAGAGTTCTATTGAACTCCATTGCTCTGCGATCCATTGATAGAGCCTAGTCCAGCAGAGTCCTGCTGTGAGGTGAGATTTCCGAACCCATGCACCGCCTCGCTTGTCAGGTCCGGCCCTGCTTGCACGAGCCGGAAAAATTCACCTGCCCTGTGCCCGGAACTGCATGTCCCGGGCGTCGGGAGATACGAATTCCACATACCTAAAAAGGATCGATTCAGAAATATTTTGAATCAATACCGTATCGCCAAAGAAAAAATCGCGATAATCGAGTCAATCGATTTTTTTCTTACACCCCTAGTAATACATATGCACAAATTAGTCTGTATTACACAAGTGTGAACCCAGCCTAAGACAGCCATAGACATAGACCAGCTGTCAGAGAAAGCAACATAAAGATGTCAGATATCAGGACCGTCTCCCCTTTTTACTATGGGGGATGATGCAAGTATGACAGACACATAGAGCCATGTTTGTTTTTTAGACTGATTCAGTTGGCACATGTCGCCCTCGGAATCTCCAGATGGAATTTTTCTGCCCCAAGATTTCTCAGTATAAACCCAGCCTTAAAGTATTCTATTCAGCTAGACATATTTAGGGAAAGCTGGGTGACAACCAATATGTATTTACAGCTTCCAAAGGGGTTAATACCCAGACTGGTAATCCTGGCAATTCAGGGAAAACCTTTAATTTACCTTGGAATAACCCAGTTCCCCCAGGAGTCGATCTGCCACAAATTCTATATAAGTCTTCATTAATCTGCAGTTTATCCCAATGAGATCCACAGGTAAAGCTTCTGTTAAAAACTCCTGGGAAGGAAAAAAAATTAATAAAATGTATGAAATACAGTGAGGGCGACTTGCTGCCAGCCACATGGCGTCCTGGCTTATTATTAATGGATGGACCTGGATGGATCTTCTAAGACGTTCTGAAAATTACATTTCTAAACCCCGGACCCTGGAACCACTCAGTATTACATATCCAGCTGGATACAATTTTACATGGAGTGGATGTAGTACTACTCATCTATGTAACTGTTAGGAAGGAAATCATATGCACATAATGAAAACCACTATATCCTGCCAGATCCATTGTACAATGGGAAAGCATTTTAAGGGATTGTCTGGGTTGCTATAAATGCTTAGGTATGGATTCATAACATATTGGGGTGAACTCTAGATAGCAGACCTGCCCATCCCCTGAGCTCCTGGGAAGAAAACAACCTGCCCATGATTCCCCTCCCCAGAGGAAATGAATTGCTGGCAAATGGGAATTGTCAATGTGTCCAAATTGGTCCCTCTCTCGGGTCTATGAGGCACCCTCTTTTCTGTATCTAAGGAGCACCACTCTTCTGTATTTATGGGCACCCTCTCTTTACTGTTTCTTTGATGTAACCCCTCTACTGTGTCTATTGGGCACCTTCTCTCTCCTGTGTCTACAGTGCACCCTCTCTCCTGTATCTACACGGCACCCCCTTCCCCATCCTGATGGAGCACCCCCCCTCCTGTGTTTATGAGGTACCCCCTTTCCCATCTTTATGGAGCACCCCCTCTCCAATGTCTATGGGGAACCCTCCCTCTACCGCGTCTATGGGGCACGCTTCTCCTGTGTCTCTGGGGCACCCACTCTCCTGTGTATAGGACACCCTCTTCTGTGCCTTTTCTTGGGCACCCTCTCTACTGTGTCTATTGGGCACCTTCTCTCTCCTGTGTCTACAGGGCACCCTTTCTCCAGTATCTATGAGGCACCCCCTTTCCCGTCTTGATGGAGCACCCCCTCTTCTGTGTTTATGAGGCACCCCCTTTCCCATGTCTATGGAGCACCCCCTCTCCAAAGTTTATGAGGCACCCCCTCTACTGTGCCTATGGGGCACCCATTCTCCTGTGTCTATGGGGCACCCACTCTCCTGTGTCTATGGGTGACAACCACTCTTCTGTGCCTATTATTGGGCACCCTCTCTCCTGAGTCTATAGAGCACCGCCTTTTCCTGAGTGTATGGTGCACCCCCTCTCCTGAGTGTATGGGCACCCCCTCTCCTGAGTGTATGGGCACCCCCTCTCCTGAGTGTATGGGGCACCCCCTCTCTTGAGTGTATGGGGCACCCTGTCTCCTCTGTATGGTACCCCCTTAGTAGAATATTCAGTTATAATAAGGACACTTTACCTGTTCTATTCTCACCGCGCTGGCTATGATCTCAGCGACTCGCTGTTGTATAGGTTTATTCACCAGGTGGTAAAACATTAAACAAGCAAAATCACAATGAAGACCCTGGGGAGAGAGAGGTCAGAAAATGACATGTACAGCAATAACCCTAAAAGGGCAAAGTCAACAAGTTCAGGGCACTTTTATTTTTACACTAAAAAACTGTATATAATGGACAATTCCTTAAAGGATAACCCAGCATTTAATTGATCTGTATAGATGCACACAACCGGCAACTTTTCGATGGTCATGGACATTCAATATTCTATGATGGTAGAACAGGGGGTATACATTACCCCAAATATTATATTAGGTTTGCATAAGTCAATATGAGAAATGAATGGACGGCACTCACAACTTCTTGCTGTGACAGTTTATTCCATCAGATAAGAAGCAGTATTACGTTTCAATAAGCGACAATTGTTTCACGCTGGTTGCACTTCTTTCTAGTGTGTAAGCCAGGAAGAAGCGCAACCAGCGTGAAACAATTGTTGCTTATTGAAACGCACCTGTAATACGTACCTGCTTTTTATCTGATGAGTTAAGTGTCACAGCAATAAGTGGTGAGTGCCGTCCATTCATTTCTCATATACTTTGGATTTGATTGCTACTGGACTTTTGTGACTAAGCACCATCTGGAGACACAACCTCAGAATTATGGCTGTGCCTGGATGACCGAGTGTTATTGGTTTGGACAGCTTGATACAGCAGTGCCAACCTGTACTTCTCATATACTTAAGATCTGATATATGTTACCTCATCCCGACTGATAAGTTCATTGGAGAAAGTGAGTCCGGGCATCAGACCTCTCTTTTTCAGCCAAAAAATAGCAGCAAAGGATCCCGAGAAGAAGATCCCCTCTACAGCAGCAAACGCCACAATTCTCTCCCCTATAATGAACACAATATGAGAGACAACAGTGACAATTCACACTACAGCAAAGGCCTTTTTTAGGCTTCTTTTACACTGCCGTTGCACCCCGTCAAGAACAGCCGTCAAACTCTCTTTCTTTTTTTCCCCAAGTTTGACGGACGTCATTTTGACAGGGTGCAACGGGCAACAGCGGTTCCCGATGGACCCCATTATAGTCAATGTGGTCCATTGGGCACTGCTGTTTTTCAGGGGGAGTAACAGGAGGAAAGACGGTCCAAGCAGTATTTTTTCTCCCGCTATTCCCACAGGCTCCCCCGACGGGCGTCACACTGCCGTGTCCTAACAGCAGATGTGAAAGAAGCCTTATCTGTATTACACCTGCAAGTCCTAGTCTTATCTATAGGACTGAAGACCTAACCAGTGGTCTCCACTCTATGGCCCTACAGATATTGCAAAACTGCAACTCCTAGCATGCCTGGACAGTCAACGGCCATACGCCGCTGTTTGCCTCAAAAACTTTCCAGGTGGACATTCTGCAAAAATTCCGCCATGTGAACATGGCCTAGTAGCTCTTACTTCGTAATACATACCAAAGGAAGCTTCTCGGTTTGATATCCATTGTAAGGCCCACTCAGCTTTTCTTCTAATGCACGGCATTGTTTCAATAGCATTAAATAAAAAATTACTAGAAAAAAAAATACACAGAAATTTTTTTTTTAAATAACACCACATTTATTTTAATATGCGTAACATATGTAAATGAATGCATGTAAAATCCAATAATTGATTTCTTTTCCTCTAAAAATAAACTTTTGCGAACCTATAGTCATAAACCCTATTAGGGAATTCTGAAATTAAAGCCAAAGTAGGGAGTGGTTACAAAGATCCTCTCTGTGTGGAGGATCAGTCCGGTCCTAAATTATACAGACAACCCACTCATTTGAATGGACACTGTGTAATGCTTAATTTCTCATGTGATGGTGCTGCGGGGAAACTGAGCCCTCAGGGTTCTCACAGGTGATTGGAATCCTGCTCGAGTCTCCAAAAGAGGTTCTTAAAGGGGTACTCCGCTGATCAGCATTAGGAACAAACTGTTCCGAACGCTGGTGCCGGGAGCTCATGACATTATAGCCCCGCCCCCTCATGATGTCAAGCCCCACCCCCTCAATGCAAGTCTATGGGAGGGGGCGTGACGACTGTCACGCCCCCTCCCATAGACTTGCATTGAGGGGGCGGGGCTATGACGTCACGAGCTCCCGGCACCAGCGTTCGGAACAGTTTGTTCGAAACACTTTAATCTTTATGAGAAAAGAATCTAAAAAATTGAAAAACCTCTTTAAAAGTTCTTTACTCCTTTTTTACTCATTAGAAGATTAGTAAAAGGAAAGAATTTACTAAGTTACTCAAATTTTACTTGGATTTTAAAAAGGGACCATTTTTTATATATGGTTGGTGGCAATATAAAAAAAATATAATAATAATAATAATAAAAAAAAAAAAATACTCACCTACCCCCTGGCCCTCCACAGCTATCACTGTAATGTCATTTGGCATCCGGTCTCCCATTACTTCCTACTTCTGAGTCAAACTCGTCTCAGCAAATCATTGACACCATTGGACAGTGACTGAGCAGGTAGCTCCTGGTGAGGTCAAAAAGTCTTGGAAGTAGGAAGTAACAAGACGACTGGAGGACCAGAAGCTGTAGGGGACTCAGGTAAGGCAAGTATGACTTTTTTTTTTAAAATATTGCTATTAGCTGTACATAGAAAACTTTTGGCGCCTGGATAATCCCTTTAACTGTGAACGCTGTGGGTTAAATCTAGTTAAAATGTAGTAATATTTGGAAAAGTGAATGTATTCCGTGACCGCAATCCCACCGTACCGTTTCTGAGGATCCTTGATATACGTCTCGATAAGAAGGCTGTACATTTCAGAGTGAATATTCTCGATGAGAATCTGAAAGCCATAAAAGCATCGAGCTTCTGGTATCTGGACCTCCTGACTGAATCGTTCCACCTGAGGAAGACACAAAAAAAATAATAATTTATTTCTATGAACTGAACCACTCAAGAAAACAAAAAACATGCAAAAAGCTTAACTAAAGGGGTTTCCCCAACTGGACAATGTCTTCTCAAAAGTAGTCCATCCTGGAGATCATGGCTGCTGAAATCCTGGGGCAGTCATACATTTTCCCTGCAGTGGCCACTACAGGAGAATTGTAGTATTGCAAGGCAATTTAGGGTAGGGTCACACGTAACGGATCGGCAGCGTATTTTACGTTGCGGTTCTGCTGATGACCAACCCTATAGGCTGCGTTGTCTGCTCGTAGCAGCAATCCGCCGCTAAGAGCAGACACACAGGGACCTGCGAGTAACCACACACTGGCCCTGATTTACTAAGAGTGTTGTGTAGGTTTCTTTGTGGGTTTTTATTCCCTACAATTTATTTTCCACAGTATTTACTAAGGTTTCCCTACATTTTCCCCTTTCCCTACATTTTGCTATTTTTACACCTGCTCTGATCTGTCTGGTTTTCCTCAGCTGAAATCCACCACATTTTATGTGGAAACCTTAGTAAATATGTTGTTTTTTTGTAAAAATTTCGGGAACACGCCCCGTTTTGGAGACCACACCCCTTTTCCGTGTTTTCTTGCCAAAATGGAGAGTTAGTCGGGGTTTTTTCATTTCTGCCGCAAATTCTGCTGAAAATCCTGGCGCAGACAGAATTTCTGGCGCAATGCGACAGAATCTGGCGCACAACCCAACAAAACACAGTGTACTCACAGGCATCACACTTGCTCCCCCTGCTACACTGCTCATGCGCATGGCGACTGGCGAGTCCCTGTGTGCAGGCACAGGCAGGAGGCACACTATAGGGTCATCAGCAGATTCGCAGCGTATTTTACGCTGCAGATCTGTTACGTTTGACCCTTCCTCTAAAGAGGTATTCCAACATCAGATAAAAAATTAAAAACAAAATAAAAATGCTGCAATGGGAAACGGAGAAACCGGCGGTAATGAGCTGAGGAAAGAGCAGACCAAGTTAACATTGCTGCAAATAACATTGCTTACCTGTCTGCCCCAGTTTTGAAACCATTAAAAATCAGTTTATTTTGGGGGTCTTGGTCCCGTACTTCCTGGCTGAGCAGTTGCTTAGTGCTACATTTCCCAAATTTCCTCCCCTCAGCTATACATCACAGCCCTCCCACCCTGTTCTTTCCCCTCTCACAACACTTCTACCAGGTCCCACCCAGAACTGTTGCAGAACATCTAATTTCACAGCAGACTATGGCACAATCAGTGAAGTTGCAGCACATGCTGTAATCATTCCTTGTCTGCTCCTCAGTCGGGGCCATTGTTTACCAAATGGCAGCAACCTGTAAACAGACCTCATTCTCCCAAAATGTTCTAATAAAGATATACACCCTGTTCCAAATTAATATATGACATTTTTCATGTTATCAGAGTACAATTCAAATTTTATTGAACAAATCTCCTAATGATAACAGTATTATTTTTTTTAAACATAAAAAACTTACAATGCACTGTACGATAATTATTATGAGCAGTAAGTTTCAAAACACTTTATAGGTTGTAAAGAACTGAAAATTGTCATTTGTTGTGTTTGCAGCATATTTACTGGAATAAAAAGCTATTTCAATCAAACTTTTAACAACATTTTAACTTTTTAAACATCTTAACAGGTCACGTTACATTTTAACATAGGACCTTTATTTGATAGCAGTTTCACAAGTCTTGCATCCATTGAACTTGTGAGTTTTTGGACAGTTTCTGCCTGAATTTGTTTGCAAGATGTCAGAATAGCCTCAAAGAGATGCTGTTTGGCTGTAAACTGCCTCCCACCCTCATAGAGCTTTTTCTTGAAGATGCTCCAAAGGTTCTCAATAGGATTGAGGTCAGGGGAGGATGGTGGCCATACTATGACTTTCTCTTCTTTTAACCCCATAGCAGCCATTGATGCAGAGTTATTCTTTGCAGCATGAGATGGTGCATTGTCATGCATGAAGATGGTTTTATTACACAAAGCATAGTTCTTCCTTCTGTACCAGGGAAGAAAGTGGTCAGTCGGAAACTCCACATACTTTGCAGAGGTCATGTTTACACCTTCGGGGACCGTAAAGGGGCAGACTAGCTCTCTTCCCATGATTCCGGCCCAAAACATGACTCCACCACCTCCTTGCTGATGTCACAGCCTTGATAAAAAAGGATGTCCGTCCACCAACCATCCACTACTCCATCCATCTGGACCATCCAGGGTTGCACGGCACTAATCAGTGAACAGTTATTTTTTTTTATGTATCTTTCTGCCCAATGCAGCCTTTTCTGCTTGTAAGCATTGGTTAGTGGTGGCCGAATAGAAGGTTTATGCACAGTTGCAAGACTCTGGAGGACTCTAAACCTTGATGTCTGTGGGACTCCAGAGGCACCAGCTGCTTCAAATATCTGTTTGCTGCTATGTAATGGTATATTAGCAGCTGCTCTCTTGATCCAATGCATGGATCTGGCAGAAATCTTTCTCAATGTGCCTTTATCTGCCCGAACCTGTCTGTGCTCTGAATCAGCCCCAAATCTCTTAATAGTGCTATCCTCACGCTTAAGCTTTCATGAAATATCTAATGTTTTCATACCTCGGCCAAGGCATTAAACTATTTCACTCTTTTCGGCAGCAGAGAGATCCTTTTTCTTCCCCATATTGCTTGAAAATTGCGTCTGCTTAATAATGTGGAACGCCCACCTTTAGTAGTTTTCCCTTAAATTGGGCTCACCTGGCAATCTAATTATCACAGGTAATTAATCTTTGAGATCTAGTTATCACAGGCAATGAATCTTTGTGACACTTGAATAGAATCTGCATAATAATTTGGAACAGGGTGTATATGTATATATGCATATGACAGAAAGATGGCGATGCAGCTGTAGGGTTAGTCAGAGGTGGTGACACTACTAAGGGGGCGGGGCGAGAGCTTAGAGACAAAATCCAGCCACGCCTTCTAAGACGGCTGACAATGATGCTTCATCTCGCAAGAGAGAAGGGAGCTTGGAAGCTTCTGAGACAACACTTCCATGACAATAAAAAGGCTACACAACTTCCTGTCAGGGGTGAATTGAGCAAAACATTCTGATGCCTGTACAATTAAGGATTAAACTATTTTTGTTAGTAATATATCTTGAGACAATAGCTTTATTTAATTCCTTATCTGATACTGGAATAACTATTTAGGGTAAAGTCACATGGGCAAGATCTTCTGCAGAAATCAATGTAACTAAATAAAATCTGGAGCTTCAAATCCGCAACACATCCTGTGAATGTACCCTAAATTTTATATATACGACTTTGTTGGAGGTCTCCAGTAGAGATGAGCGGACTTACAGTAAATTCGATTCGTCACGAACTTCTCGGCTCGGCAGTTGATGACTTTTCCTGCATAAATTAGTTCAGCTTTCAGGTGCTCCCGTGGGCTGGAAAAGGTGGATACAGTCCTAGGAGACTCTCTCCTAGGACTGTATCCACCTTTTCCAGCCCACCGGAGCACCTGAAAGCTGAACTAATTCATGCAGGAAAAGTCATCAACTGCCGAGCCGAGAAGTTCGTGACGAATCGAATTTACTGTAAGTTCGCTCATCTCTAGTCTCCAGCAAGGAAACAGAGCAATATGTGCATGATCCAGGTACATGATGACAGACATGCAGAATTCATCTCCTATATCCAATATGCTGATAGCACTATGGCTATGATCTGAACAGATAAATGGTCAGATGCCTAGAGCAGTGTTTCCCAACCAGGGTGCCTCCAGCTGTTGCAAAACTACAACTCCCAGCATGCCCGGACAGCCTTTGGCTGTCCGGGCATGCTGGGAGTTGTAGTTTTGCAACAGCTGGAGGCACCCTGGTGGGAAACACTGGCCTAGAGTAACACACAGTAACAAAACACGAACAATCTAACACCTACCAGATTCTCATTGACAATGCCATCGCTAGCAGCAAAGAAAGCCAATACATGGGAAATGAAGTACTTCTCATCGGAGGTCAGCTTCTCCCAGTGAGCAGGATCTTTGGATAAATCCACCTAATAGGAAGATTAAAAAACAATTATAATATAAAGTAATTCTCGTAGGTGATAGAAACTTTCACGCCAATTATGTCACAGAATCGGCATGTTTTCCGAACCTGTGTGAATCTGGCTCTAATAAAGCGTCCTATAGCGATTCATGGAATTGAAAATGCTTAAAGGGGTTATCCAGGAATAAACTTTTTTTTTTAATATATATATGTATATCAACTGGCTCCAGAAAGTTAAACAGATTTGTAAATTACTTCTATTAAAAAAATCTTCATCCTTTCAGTACTTATGAGCTTCTGAAGTTGAGTTGTTCTTTTCTGTCTAAGTGCTCTCTGATGACACCTGTCTCGGGAAGCGCCCAGTTTAGAAGCAAATCCCCATAGCAAACCTCTTCTACTCTGTGCAGTTCCTGAGACGAGCAGAGATGTCAGCAGAGAGCACTGTTGCCAGACAGAAAAGAACAACTCAACTTCAGCAGCTGATAATTATTGAAAGGATTAAGAATTTTTAATAGAAGTAATTTGCAAATCTGTTTAACTTTCTGGAGCCAGTTGATATAAAAAATAGTTTTTTTTCCTGGAATACCCCTTTTAAGAAATCTGATATATTCTGCAGTTCACACCAAGAGGGGTACTCTGGTGGGGGAAAACATTTTTTTTAAATCAAATAGTGCCAAAGTTATACAGATTTGTAAATTACTTCTATTTCAAAATCTTAATCCTTCCAGTACTCATCAGCTGCTCTATGCTCCAGAGGAAGTTGTGTAGTTCTTTCCAGTCTGACCACAGTGCTCTCTGCTGACACCTCTGTCCATGTCAGGAACTGTCCAGAGCAGGAGCAAATCCCTATAGCAAACCTTATCTGCTCTGGACAGTTCCTGACACAGACAGAGGTGTCAGCAGAGAGCACTGTGGTCAGACAGGAAAGAACCACACAACTTTCTCTGCTCTGTAGTATACAGCAGCTGATAAGTACGGGAAGGATTACAATTTTTATATAGAAGTAATTTACAAATCTGTTTAACTTTCTGTTACCAGTTGATTTGAAAACCTTTGTTTTGCACCAGAGTACCCCTACATACAGCAGATTACATACAGTACATAACATGGCGGCATTATAAATCACAGAAGATAATATATAGTAGATAATATGCACTTATTACAATTTACAGCTATTTATCTGTATTTTACAGCATCTCATCTACGGTAGAATAGTAGATAATATTCTAGTATTCGGTATAATGTGCAACTTTAATAACATACAGTAGATTCTAGGCTATGGACCCTAGGGGGCGTACATCATGTCTCTAGGGGGATGTCTTACTGTGCTCATGTTGTGCAGCACATTGTAGGATCATAGCCTTGGGGTTACGGTGATATAATTGATTTGAGCAGAATGGACATGGAGAGGAAGAGTGAGAAAAATAGCAGTAGATAATATACGGTATAATATTATAGACAGGTCTTTACGGTATAATGTTATAGACAGGCCTTTACGGTATAATGTTATAGACAGGCCTTTACGGCATAATGTTATATACAGGCCTTTACAGTATAATGTTATAGACAGGCCTTTACGGTATAATGTTATATACAGGCCTTTACGGTATAATGTTAGATACAGTCCTTTACAGTATAATGTTAGATACAGTCCTTTACGGTATAATGTTATAGACAGGCCTTTACGGTATAATGTTATGGACAGGCCTTTACGGTATAATGTTAGATACAGTCCTTTACGGTATAATGTTATAGACAGGCCTTTACGGTATAATGTTATGGACAGGCCTTTACGGTATAATGTTAGATACAGTCCTTTACGGTATAATGTTATAGACAGGCCTTTACGGCATAATGTTATAGACAGGCCTTTACGGCATAATGTTATATACAGGCCTTTACGGTATAATGTTATAGACAGGCCTTTACGGTATAATGTTATAGACAGGCCTTTACGGTATAATGTTAGATACAGTCCTTTACGGTATAATGTTAGATACAGTCCTTTACGGTATAATGTTAGATACAGTCCTTTACGGTATAATGTTATAGACAGGCCTTTACGGTATAATGTTATAGACAGGCCTTTACGGCATAATGTTATAGACAGGCTTTTATGGTATGATGTTATATACAGGCCTTTACAGTATAATGTTATAGACAGGCCTTTACGGTATAATGTTATAGACCGGCCTTTACGGCATAATGTTATATACAGGCCTTTACAGTATAATGTTATATACAGTCCTATAATGTTATATACAGTCCTTTATGGTATAATGTTATATACAGTCCTATAATGTTATATACAGTCCTTTATGGTATAATGTTATATACAGTCCTTTACGGTATAATGTTATTGACAGGCCTTTACGGTATAATGTTATTGACAGGCCTTTACGGTATAATGTTATATACAGGCCTTTACAGTATAATGTTATATACAGTCCTTTACAGTATAATGTTATATACAGTCCTTCACGGCATAATGTTATATACAGGCCTTTACAGTATAATGTTATAGACAGGCCTTTACGGTATAATGTTATATACAGTCCATTACGGTATAATGTTAGATACAGTCCTTTAAGGTATAATGTTATAGACAGGCCTTTACGGTATAATGTTATAGACAGTCCTTTAAGGTATAATGTTATAGACAGTCCTTTAAGGTATAATGTTATAGACAGGCCTTTACAGTATAATGTTATAGACAGGCCTTTACGGTATAATGTTATAGACAGGCCTTTACGGTATAATGTTATAGACAGGCCTTTACGGTATAATGTTATAGACAGGCCTTTACGGTATAATGTTATAGACAGGCCTTTACGGTATAATGTTATAGACAGGCCTTTACGGTATAATGTTATAGACAGGCCTTTACGGTATAATGTTATAGACAGGCCTTTACGGTATAATGTTATAGACAGGCCTTTACGGTATAATGTTATAGACAGGCCTTTACGGTATAATGTTATAGACAGGCCTTTACGGTATAATGTTATAGACAGGCCTTTACGGTATAATGTGATATACAGGCCTTTACGGTATAATGTTATAGACTGGCCTTTACAGTATAATGTTATAGACAGGCCTTTACGGTATAATGTTATAGACAGGCCTTTACGGTATAATGTTATAGACAGGCCTTTACAGTATAATGTGATATACAGGCCTTTACGGTATAATGTTATAGACAGGCCTTTATGGTATAATGTTAGATACAGTCCTTTATGGTATAATGTTATATACAGTCCTTTAAGGTATAATGTTATAGACAGGCCTTTACGGTATAATGTTATAGACTGGCCTTTACGGTATAATGTTAATGTTATATACAGGCCTTTACATTATAATAATAACATTCAGTCCTTTACAGTATAATGATATAGACAGACCTTTACGGTATAATGATATAGACAGGCCTTTACGGTATAATGTTATAGACAGGCCTTTACGGTATAATGTTATAGACAGGCCTTTACGGTATAATGTTATAGACAGGCCTTTACGGTATAATGTTATAGACAGGCCTTTACGGTATAATGTTATAGACAGGCCTTTACGGTATAATGTTATAGACAGGCCTTTACGGTATAATGTGATATACAGGCCTTTACGGTATAATGTTATAGACTGGCCTTTACAGTATAATGTTATAGACAGGCCTTTACGGTATAATGTTATAGACAGGCCTTTACGGTATAATGTTATAGACAGGCCTTTACAGTATAATGTGATATACAGGCCTTTACGGTATAATGTTATAGACAGGCCTTTATGGTATAATGTTAGATACAGTCCTTTATGGTATAATGTTATATACAGTCCTTTAAGGTATAATGTTATAGACAGGCCTTTACGGTATAATGTTATAGACTGGCCTTTACGGTATAATGTTAATGTTATATACAGGCCTTTACATTATAATAATAACATTCAGTCCTTTACAGTATAATGATATAGACAGACCTTTACGGTATAATGATATAGACAGGCCTTTACGGTATAATGTTATATACAGTCCTTTACAGTATAATGTTATATACAGTCCCTTACGGTATAATGTTATAGACAGTCCTTTACGGTATAATGTTATACACAGTCCTTTACAGTATAATGTTATAGACAGGCCTTTACGGTATAATAATATATACAGTCCTTTACAGTATAATGTTATAGACAGGCCTTTACGGTATAATGTTATAGACTGGCCTTTACGGTATAATGTTATACACAGTTCTTTAAGATATAATGTTATAGACAGGCCATTACGTTATAATGTTATAGACAGGCCTTTACGGTATAATGTTATAGACAGGCCTTTACGGTATAATGTTATAGACAGGCCTTTACGGTATAATGTTATAGACAGGCCTTTACGGTATAATGTTATAGACAGTCCTTTAAGATATAATGTTATAGACAGTCCTTTAAGGTATAATGTTATAGACAGGCCATTACGTTATAATGTTATAGACAGGCCTTTACGGTATAATGTTATAGACAGGCCTTTACGGTATAATGTTATAGACAGGCCTTTACGGTATAATGTTATAGACAGGCCTTTACAGTAAAATGTGATATACAGGCCATTACGGTATAATGTTATAGACAGTCCTTTATGGTATAATGTTATATACAGTCCTTTAAGGTATAATGTTATAGACAGGCCTTTTACAGTATAATGTTATATACAGGCCTTTACGGTATAATGTTATATACAGTCCTTTACAGTATATAATGTTATATACAGTCCTTTACAGTATGTTGTATACAGGCCTTTACGGTATAATGTTATAGACAGTACTTTACAGTATAATGTAATATACAGTCCTTTAGGGTATAATGTTATATACAGTCCTTTACGGTATAATTTTATATACAGTCCTTTACAGTATAATGTTATAGACAGGCCTTCACGGTATAATAATATATACAGTCCTTTACAGTATAATGTTATAGACAGGCCTTTACGGTATAATGTTATAGACAGGCCTTTACGGTATAATGTTATAGACTGGCCTTTACGGTATAATGTTAATGTTATATACAGGCCTTTACATTATAATAATAACATTCAGTCCTTTACAGTATAATGATATAGACAGGCCTTTACGGTATAATGATATAGACAGGCCTTTACGGTATAATGATATAGACAGGCCTTTACGGTATAATGTTATATACAGTCCTTTACAGTATAATGTTATATACAGTCCCTTACGGTATAATGTTATAGACAGTCCTTTACGGTATAATGTTATACACAGTCCTTTACAGTATAATGTTATAGAGAGGCCTTTACGGTATAATAATATATACAGTCCTTTACAGTATAATGTTATAGACAGGCCTTTACGGTATAATGTTATAGACTGGCCTTTACGGTATAATGTTAATGTTATATACAGGCCTTTACATTATAATAATAACATTCAGTCCTTTACAGTATAATGATATAGACAGACCTTTACGGTATAATGATATAGACAGGCCTTTACGGTATGTATAACAGATAACATGCCTGATGGATAAAATGCAGCTATAATAACATACTGTGGACCAATGTTCCCTAATCTGCAGCTCTCTAGTTGCTGCAAAACTACAACTCCCACCATGCCCTGACAGCCGTTGGCTATCAGGGCGTGATGGGAGTTGTAGTTTTGCAACAGCTGGATTACATGCACAGGATTCCAGATAAAAATCTTTTTCTCCTTTATTTATTTGTTTTAATATTGCATATCCAGCTTTATAGGCGTTTGGATCTGGCATGGTCTTAGTCATAAGCTACAGTGAATATAAAACAACAAACTAAGGGTAGGTTCACACTACATAAGTGCTCCTGTTGGCCTGCGCCGAAAACGGGATGCCGACCTATACTGGAGCAGCAGTGCCCCACTGTTTTCTATGGCCAATACAGCGCCACCTAGCGACTCCGTTCAGAACATATGCGCTATTTTCTACGGATGTGATAATGCGGGCCGCTCCACTTTTTAAAATAGAGTGTATGTCTTAAACAGAGTCACAGGTAGCATTAGCGTCCGCTATTCACGTATACAGTAAGAGTACATCAGCATTTCATTTTTGGCGGGATGCCGATGGATTCAACTAGCGGGAGCAGTAATGTAATGTGAACCTAGCCTTAAAGGGGTACTCCGGTGGAAATTTTTTCTTTTCAAATCAACTGGTAGAGTAGGAGCAAATTCCCATAACAAACCTCTCCTGCTCTGGACAGTTCCTAACACGGACAGAGGTGTCAGCAGAGAGCACTGTCATCAGACTGAAAAGAACAACAACAAAAAAAATCAACTTCCCGTGGAGCATACAGCAGCTGATAAATACTGGAAGGATTAAGATTTTTTTAATAGAAGTAATTTACAAATCTATTTAACTTTCTGGCATCAGTTGATTTGAAATTTTTTTTTCCCACAGAAGTACCCCTTTAAAAAAGCAAAACTTTGACCTCGGTCATGTTTCCCCCCCCCCCACAATTAGACAGGCGTTGTCCTGACTGCAAGGTTAAGGCTACAGTTCCATATATCTCATTGCGCAAAATCTGCTTAGCAGTGGGAAATACGCTGTGTATTCTCTACCTGGTGGCAGCCCTATGTGTTCAGTAAGGATTGGAGGCGGGGTCACGAGCAGAGATGCCTGGCCCCGCCTCCAAACTTTAATGAACACATAGGACTGCCACCGGGGGGCCCTGTGTGTATGATCAACGGCGAATAGACAGCGTATTTCCCGCTGCTCAGCAGTTTTTGCACAGCGTGAAGTACGCTGCGTAAGCCTTATGTGTGAACGTACCCTAAGGATATATTCACATTTACAGCATCCTGCGCATATTTGATGCTGCAGATTTCAATGTAAACTAAATGACTGAACACAGCTTCAAATCTTGAGCATTAAAATGGTACTCCAGTGGAAAAAAAAAATGTTTTCAACTGGTGTCAGAAAGTTATACACTTTGTAATGTGTAAACTACTTCTATTTAAAAATCTTAACCCTTCCACTACTTATGAGCTGCTGTATACTACAAATATACCACAGAGAAAATTGTGAATTTCTTTCCTGTCTGACCACAGTGCTCTCTGCTAACACCTCTGTCCATGTCAGGAACTGTCCAGAGCAGAATAGGTTTGCTATGGGGATTTGCTTCTAATCTGGACAGTTCCTGACACGGACAGAGGTGTCAGCAGAGAGCACTGTGGGCAGACAGAAAAGAACTTCACAATTTTCTCTGCAGTATACAGCAGCTGATAAGTACTGGAAGGATTAAGATTTTGAAATAGAAGTAATTTACAAATCTGTTTAACTTTCTGGCACCAGTCGATTTGAAAACATTTGGTTTCCACTTGTTTCCACCGGAGTACCCCTTTAAATCTGCACAGGATACTGTACGTGTGAATAGACCCTAAGGTCATGTTAACAACACCGTAAATGTGCGGAATGTCTTCCTGGAAAACAGGGGCAGACATTCTGCACTACTGAATGTTCTGGAGGGCGCTAGGACCGCTCAGAAATGTGCCGTCTCATAGCCAGCAATGCATTTCTGAGCGGAATCCGCAGAAAGACCAGACATGTCTATTCTTTCTGCGGATGCCGGAAAAATCTGCGGCGAAAAACTCCGTTGTGTGCGCAATGCAGAAGAATTCCATTGAATTCAGGACATTTCCGCTGTGTGAACATAATAGCCTCAAGTATTTATCTATAAATGGTAGGAACTACTCACACATAACGCAAAAATACTACAAATCGTATCCAAACATATATGAGTGTGCTAATGTATCATAGAAAAATAACTGCATGGTCACGTCCCCTGTGTGCACAGGTACTAATAAATATAAGGGGAAAGAACCTCGCATTATAGGTAGCCAGATATATGAATGTCTTAAAAGGGGTTCTCCACTGCCCTGCCTTCCGGAGCTATGCTCGCAGCGTCCGGAAGTTTATTACTCCGAACGCTGAGTGCGGGCTTCCGTGTTCGAGGCCGCCCCCTCGTGATGTCACGCCGGCCCCCCCCGTGACGTCACGCCCGCCCCCTCAACGAAAGTCTATGGGAAGGGGACGCGACCGCTGTCACGCCCCCTTCCCATAGACTTTCGCTGAGGGGGCGGGCGTGACGTCACGAAGGGGCAGCCTTGAACACGGAAGCCCGCACACAGCGTTCGGAGTAATAAACTTCCGGACGCTGCGAGCATAGCTCCGGAAGGCAGGGCAGTGGAGAACCCCTTTAAACTGAATGCTCTATTATGGACATAGGGGGAGATTTTTCAAAACCTGTGTAGAAGAAACAATACCCAGTTGCCCATAGCAACCAATCAGATTGCTTTCATTTTTAACAAGGCCTCTGCAAAATGAAAGAAGCGAGTTGCCCATAGCAACCAATCAGATTGCTTCTTTCATTTTGCAGAGGCCTTGTTAAAAATGAAAGCAATCTGATTGGTTGCTATTAGAGATGAGCGAACTTACAGTAAATTCGATTCGTCACGAACTTCTCGGCTCGGCAGTTGATGACTTCTCCTGCATAAATGAGTTCAGCTTTCAGGTGCTCCGGTGGGCTGGAAAAGGTGGATACAGTCCTAGGAAAGAGTCTCCTAGGACTATATCCACCTTTTCCAGCCCACCGAAGCACCTGAAAGCTGAACTCATTTATGCAGGATAATTCATCAACTGCCGGGCCGAAAAGTTTGTGACGAATCGAATTTACTGTAAGTTCGCTCATCTCTAGTTGCTATGGGCAACAAGCTTCTTTCATTTTGCAGAGGCCTTGTTAAAAATGAAAGAAGCGATCTGATTGGTTGCTATGGGCAACTGGGCAACTTTTCCTCTGCACGGGTTTTGATAAATCTCCCCCTATATAGATATTATCCCCCATATAATGTGTCCAAGAACGCATGGCCACACAGATGGTGGTGAAGTGTATTTTATACAAGCAGATGGCTGGCATTGTCTCAGAGAAAACATCATTTTATTGCCTACATCTGCCATACGGGTTTCCTGTTGGTTTATATCGGTGCCCGCAGATCGTATTGAGTTCTTATCATCACCATAAAAACAGAATTAACAGATCTTTGAGGTTCCCGGATCCCTAACTGAAAATCCCTGCAGGTGCGATTGGTAAAAAATAAGACGATGGTAGCGGAATCTGACCCTGTGACTATCATTTTAACTTGAAGGTCGCCATGTTTGATGGTACCTCTGCCAAGACAATTACATGGCACCCAGAGACTCTCCTGCATGGCTCCTATTGAACCAGTGTTTCCCAACCAGGGGGCCTCCAGCTGTTGCAAAACTACAACTCCCAGCATGTGTATATGACAGAGAGATGGGGATGCAGCTGTAGGGTTAGTCAGAGGTGGTGACACTATTAAGGGGACGGGGCGAGCGCCTAGAGACAAAATCCAGCCATGCCTCCTAAGATGGCTGACAATGAGAAGGAGGTGCTTGGGAGCTTCTGAGGCAACACTTCCCTGACAATGAAAAGGCTACACAACTTCCTGTCAGGGGTGAATTGAGCAAGACATGCTGAAGCCAGTACAATTAAGGATTAAAGGGGTATTCCAGGAAAAAAAAATTTTTTTATATATATCAACTGGCTCCAGAAAGTTAAACAGATTTGTAAATTACTTCTATTAAAAAATCTTAATCCTTTCAATAATTATCAGCTGCTGAAGTTGAGTTGTTGTTTTCTGTCTGGCAACAGTGCTCTCTGCTGACATCTCTGCTTGTCTCGGGAACTACACAGAGGAGAAGAGGTTCGCTATGGGGATTTGCTTCTACTCTGGACAGTTACTGAGACACGTGTCATCAGAGAGCACTTAGGCAGAAAAGAATAACTCAACTTCAGCAGCTCATAAGTACTGAAAGGATTAAGATTTTTTAATAGTAGTAATTTACAAATCTCTTTAACTTTCTAGAGCCAGTTGATATATAAGTTTTTTCCTGGATAACCCCTTTAAACTATTTTAGTTAGTAATATATCTTGAGACAATAGCTTTATTTAAATCCTTATTTTCTGATACCGGAATAACTATTTAAGGTAAAGTCACATGGGCAAGATCTTCTGCAGATATCAATGTAACTAAATAAATTCTGGAGCTTCAAATCTGCAACACTTCCTGTGAATGTGCCCTGAATTTTATATACGACTGCACTAAATTGACTTTGTTGGGGGTCTCCAGCAAGGAAACAGATGCCTAGAGCAGTGTTTCCCAACCAGGGTGCCTTCTGCTGTTGCAAAACTACAACTCCCAGCATGCCCGGACAGCCAACGGCTGTCTGGGCATGCTGGGAGTTGTAGTTTTGCAACAGCTGGAGGCACCCTGTTGGGAAACACTGTATTGAACCATACAGGGCTCAAAGCCCCTCGTACACAGTAGAGAGGAGCGAACTTACAGTAAATTCGATTCGTCACGAACTTCTCAGCTCGGCGGTTGCTGACTTTTCCTGCATAAATTAGTTCAGCTTTCCGGTGCTCCGGTGGGCAGGAAAAGGTGGATACAGTCCTAGAAAAGAGTCTCCTACGACTGTATCCACCTTTTCCAGCCCACGGGAGCACCTGAAAGCTGAACTAATTTATGCAGGAAAAGTTATCAACTGCCGAGCCGAGAAGTTCGTGACGAATCGAATTTACTGTAAATTCGCTCATCTCTAGTACACAGTACTGATTCAAATGAACTCTTTGGATGGCTTACTGTACCCTCTTGTAAATGTATTACTCAATGTCCTAGCCACGTCTCCAGGCATGGCTTTAAATTTTGGGTGGGAAATGCAGAAAACATGAAACGACGGTGACCCTAAAATTCATATTATTCACAGTCAATATCAGGAATCCCACAGTACTGGGCTAAGACCAAGCTGCCGCATTGCGCTCGACTCCTGGCCGACCGAGAGATCTGCACATATTTTCTGTATAAAAGTCTATCCAGAAAATGGACGGCCAGCCGGGGAGTGAAGCGCAATGCCGCACGCTTGCCCTGGTAACAACTCACAATCGCAGCGGGGCTCAGGAGTCATCAGCAACCTTTGACGTGTCTGATCCACATATCAAAAGAGTAACGCTTTAAAGGGGAACGCCGGTGGAAAACATTATGATTTTTTTTTTTTTAAATCAACTGGTGCCAGATAGTTAAACAGATTTGTACCCTTCCAGTACTTTTTAGCAGCTGTATGCTGCAGAGGAAATTCTTTTCTTTTTGAATTTCTTTTTTGTCTTGTCCACAGTGCTCTCTGCCGACACCTCTGTCCGTGTCAGGAACTGTCCAGAGCAGCATAGGTTTGCTATGGGGATTTTCTCCTGCTCTGGACAGTTCTTGATATGGGCATCAGGTGTCAGCACAGAGCACTGTGGACAACACAAAAAAGAAATTCAAAAAGAAAAGAATTTCCTCAGTAGCATACAGCTGCTAAAAACTACTAGAAGGGTTAAGATTTTTTAATAGAAATAATTTACAAATCTGGAAAAAAAGGGGTGTATGTGCAGCTCACAATAAATAATACACACCGAGGTCAGACTAGGGCATGCAACTATACCTTAATTGCACAAAAAAGGAAAAACCAATAATAAAAAATTGCCCGGACCTTCTAAGTGAGTAGGTAATAGTATAGATATTGGATAAAGAAATTTAAATAAATAATTGTCTGGATCGTGCTTCAATAATAATAATATAAACAATTTATTAAAAAATAGACTATAATTAGTTACTTCTCACAGAGCCCATGTGAGAAGAACATATACAATAAAACAACCTTTAAATAATCTTGTGCATAAAAATGTGGATAACAAAAATTAAGACAATATTATTGGCATAATGACAATATCACTGGCATAGATTTAGTTCCTAATGTGCAGCTGGTGTTTAACCGCTGGTATGTAGGCACCAACTGCACAAAACAAGCGAAATATAGCTGAGGGTGCCTGTATAATCGGTTCCCTCTTTAGAATATAATGTATCCTTGTAATAGTTCAACAATCTGCAACAGTTTCAAATGAATGTTACCGATCCTTATAGTGGCAACCTGGGTAAGAGGCGCTGTTACCGCAGTGTGTAGATGGTGCTGGTACACTGGGTCCTCTGTGCAACGTTCCAGGTGGTAACGGTGAAATCCAGCAAGGTCCTGGTGGAAGCGGTGGCGATTGGCGCTGGCAGGCGCCGATGGTCACAGATCGCCGGGAGGACGCTGGCGCTGGCAGGCGCTGGAGATGGTAAGTCCTCACCGCTGGCTAGATGGAAACGAGGACCGTATACTGGATGTGAGGAGCTCACCTCGTGTTGCCGGCGTGTGACGTCAGCTGCTGCTGGAGCCGGGTTCGTTGCACTAGAAGTATTTGGCATTATTTGGACCGGACTGATACCGGACTGGATGTCCTGATGGTTTTAGCAGTTCATAAGCGGTAAACCAGCCGTGGTGGATAGGCACAATTCATAAGAAATTATATATATGCCAGTGGTCATGCCCAAAAGACTAGACGCGTTTCAGGGTTATTTAATGTAACCCTTTCCTCAGTAGTCATATGGTTGTCATAAACTATTTCCTTTTTATAGGAGCACAAATCCCGCCCGTTGACTCATTACTGGATATTAATGAAAACAGTGAATGGAATCAACGGATAGGTTCCCTTAGAGATTCCCTAATTAGGTTCCCTAATTTACAAATCTGTTTAACATTCTGGCACCAGTTCATTTAAAAAAAAAAAAAAAAAAAAACCTTTTCCACAGGAGTACCCCCTTAAGGATATCATCCAAACCAAAGCCTCCTCCAGCTGACGGCACAGATTTATTGGGAAATCAGGAGAAATAGTTACTGTTTATATTAACCATAATGCTTTAAAGGGGTACTCCGGTGGAAAACCTTTCTTTTTTTTTTTTTAAATCAACTGGTGCCAGAAAGTTAAAACAGATTAGTAAATGACTTCTATTAAAAAATCTTAATCCTTCCAGTACTTATTAGCTGCTGAATACTACAGAGGAAATTCTTTCCTTTTTGGAACACAGAGCTCTCTGCTGACATCATGACCACAGTGCCCTCTGCTGACATCTCTGTCCATTTTAGGAACTGTCCAGAGTAGGAGAAAATCCCCATAGCAAAAATATGCTGCTCTGGAAAGTTCCTAAAATGGACAGAGATGTCAGCAGAGAGCACTGTGTTCGTGATGTCAGCAGAGAGCACTGTGTTCCAAAAGGAAAAGAAGTTCCTCTGCATTATTCAGCAGCTAATAAGTACTGGAAGGATTAAGATTTTTTTAATAGAAGTAATTTACAAATCTGTTTCTAATAAGTACTGGAAGGATTAAGATTTTTTTAATAGAAGTAATTTACAAATCTGTTTAACTTTCTGGCACCAGTTGATTTAAAAAAAAAAAGTTTTCCACGGGAGTACCCCTTTAAGTGTCACTGCCACTTAGAAAAAAGAATCTCTTACTTCCTCCACGGTCCAAAATGTACATTTTGTATTTGCCACAGCAGCGGGCACCTGTGTATTAGGTTGTTGTGCTGGTTATTTTTCCTTTTGTTTTTACTTTGTAAATTGGGGGGTGTGGCACCCTCTTTAGCCGTGCACCCCACCCCTCTCAGACTGGAGGTGGTTTAGTCAATGGCTGATCCAACATGTCACACAGTCAGAGGCTATATGCACAGCAGAGGTGAGTTATCATGTTAGGGTCCCATTCGATATGAGGCCACCTCCGCGTGGTGGATGGGGGGACACATTTTGATCAAAAAGTGCGCTAAGAGCCTCCATTTTTTGACCTAGAGTGCTGTTGCAACTTTCTTGTTTGTACATAATTTACATATCTGTTTAACTTTCTGGCACCAGTTGATTTAAAAACAAAGTTTTCCACGGGAGTACCCCTTTAAGTGTCACTGCCACTTAGAAAAAAGAATCTCTTACTTCCTCCACGGTCCAAAATGAAGCCTGCGCCTTCTTATACATTTTCCATATGTCTGGATACTGGATTGGGAAAATGACGAAGCGCCGGGGATTCTTCCTAAGAAGAGGCTCGTCCTCCTCACCGGCTCCATTACTAACACATCCATTCTGCAAAGTGGACAGAAGACACAATAGTTAATATGGCGCCATTTGTGCTAAGCATTAGGAATGGGCCCAATATTTCTTAATAAACGTAAAAAACTAGAAGATACCTTTATGGGACATAAGACGGATAAATCAAATTGATATTATATTATAAGTCGTCTGCACTCTAGACATGTTTGACGGTTTTCTCCACGTGGCGCCACCTCATGGCTGGCACAGCTTACAATAATATTCTGCGCTGAAAACGGCGGACGCTGGTAATAAATCTGGCACTCCTCTAAGTTACATCCCCTTTTCTAGGCCACACCCCCCCTAAAACACATAAAGTGCATACCACCCCCCCCCTAAAACACATAAAGTGCATACCACACCCCCCCTAAAACACATAAAGTGCATACCACACCCCTCCTAAAACACATAAAGTGCATACCCCCCCCCCCCAAAACACATATAATTTGGTGCATACCACGCACCCCCTAAAACACATAACATTTGGTGCATACCAGGCACCCCCTAAAACACATAAAATTTGGTGCATACCACGCACCCAATTTTTTTGTGCAGTTTCCACAAGAATCCTGTAAATCGGCAAATGTAACTTCCAGTGTCATTATTATTTCTATTATTTATTATTTCTAGTATTATTTCAGTACCATTCATACTCTGTATATTTATTTCTATTATTTATTATTTATATTATTTATTATTTCTAGTATTATTTCAGTACCATTCATACTCTGTATATTTATTTCTATTATTTATTATTTCTATTATTTATTATTTCTAGTATTATTTCAGTACCATTCATACTCTGTATATTTATTTCTATTATTTATTATTTCTATTATTTATTATTTCTATTATTTATTATTTCTATTATTTCTATTATTTATTATTTCTATTATTTATTATTTCTAGTATTATTTCAGTACCATTCATACTCTGTATATTTATTTCTATTATTTATTATTTCTATTATTTATTATTTCTATTATTTATTATTTCTAGTATTATTTCAGTACCATTCATACTCTGTATATTTATTTCTATTATTTATTATTTCTATTATTTCTATTATTTATTATTTCTATTATTTATTATTTCTATTATTTCTATTATTTATTATTTCTATTATTTATTATTTCTAGTATTATTTCAGTACCATTCATACTCTGTATATTTATTTCTATTATTTATTATTTATATTATTTATTATTTCTAGTATTATTTCAGTACCATTCATACTCTGTATATTTATTTCTATTATTTATTATTTCTATTATTTATTATTTCTAGTATTATTTCAGTACCATTCATACTCTGTATATTTATTTCTATTATTTATTATTTCTATTATTTCTATTATTTATTATTTCTATTATTTATTATTTCTAGTATTATTTCAGTACCATTCATACTCTGTATATTTATTTCTATTATTTAATATTTCTATTATTTATTATTTCTATTATTTATTATTTCTAGTATTATTTCAGTACCATTCATACTCTGTATATTTATTTCTTAGGCTTTTTTTGCACAAATACGCTGAAAAAAAATTCAGTGGAAAAATTCCCAGTGTGAACCGACCCTTATACTTTATGCTCACGAGGTGCAGCTATTTCCGGCATGATGGAGCACTAGGTCACATGACAAAAGGGACAACTAATTGGGCTCGGTGATCAAAACCTTGAAATTTTGGGTCCAAGGCCTAAATGCTTGAGAACTTGGTGTCGCATGGACAAACAAAAACACATAAGTTGTGATAAACTCCATGCGCTGACTAGGCCAGAGTTTCCCCAACCAGGGTGCCTCCAGCTGTTTCAAAACTAAAACTTCCAGCATGCCCGGACAGCCAACGGCTGTCCAGGCATGCTGGGAGTTGTAGTTCTGCAACAGCTGGAGGCACTCTGTTGGGAAAGACTGGATAAAGCAATTCCATTGCAGGGTCAGCATAAGGGTCTTTGCATAGCCTTCACGTATCAATAGTTTAGAGACGAATAAAATGCTTCTAACTGTACTTCAATATACCATAGAAACCTCTGACTAAAAGAATTAAAGGGGTACTCCGCCGGAAAACATCTTATCCCTTATCCAAAAGATAGGGGATAAGATATCTGAACATAGGGACTCGCCACTGGGGACCCCCCACGATCTCCGGGCTGGCTGCAGCAATATCCGAAAAACACGGAAGCTTGGAGCTTTCATGTTCGTGACGCCATGCCATGCCCCCTTCATTCATGCCTATGGGAGAGGGTGTGACGGCTACTACGTAGCCGTCACGCCCCCTCCCATAGACATGAATGGAGGGGGCATGGCGGCTGTAGTCGCCACTCCCCGGATGACTGGGGTGCCGCAGCGGAGATCGCGGGGGTCCCCAGTGGCGAGACCACCGCGATTAGACATCTTATCGGAATACCCCTTCAAAATCACAAACCAAACTTTCTGTCTCAAAACTTTTGGCTATGACTGTATGGACGCCTCCTGTGACGGTAGATGTCGGGGACGAAAAGGATCAGGCAGTCGAATTTCGAACATACCCAATCTTCTTGTTCTCAAAGGAGATAAGCCAACAGAGGAATCTGGCAGGGGCTTGTTCTGCTCTCTCTATTAAGAACATATGCACGCTGAGTCAAGATGAGGGTGCAAATGTAGGGTGGCATTGGAAAAGAGAGCTGTCGGTCCTAATTTGAGCATTTGCCGACAGCTCCTTTCTTATTCACACTAAAATGATCAGGAGGAGGTTAAAGGGGTTATCCAAGAATCGAAAAAAACAGAGATCATTTCTTTCAAAAACCGCTCCCCGTCTGTCTCCAAATTGTGTGTAGTATTACAACTTGGCTCTTTTAACTTCAATGGAACTGAGCTGCAGAACCACACCCAACATGGAGACAGACTGGTAGTGTTTTTTGAAAGAAGCTGGCTTTGTTTTTTTCGATTCCTGGATGACCCCTTTAAATGAATATGTAGTCGAGTGCATCGGCGCTACATCTACAGAGGGCCGGCGGGGACGGTCACGCCGTTCGTATAGAACAGCGGCAAACTTTAAGGGTAGGGTCATACGCGCGGTATTTAGCTACTTATCTGCTGCATATTTTCTTACCCATGGAAGTCAATGGGTAGAAAAATCAGCTGCAGAAAATACGCAGCAAAATACTGCCCGTGTGACCCTACCCTTATAGATATGGCAGGAGTGTCACCCACGTAGAACGGGCTCAACCTGTAGTACAAGTCTTTCCCCCGGGTCAAGCATCTAATGACAATATAAGACTCTTGGAGATGACAGTGTTAACAAAAGAAGTTAATCCCATTCAAACCCTTTAGGTCCTGTTCACACTGTTAAAGGGGTACTCCGGTGGAAAACTTTTTTTTTTTTTTTAAATCAACTGGTGCCAGAAAGTTAAACAGATTTGTAAATGACTTCTATTAAAAAAATCTTAATCCTTCCAGTACTTATTAGCTGCTGAATACTACAGAGGAAATTATTTTCTTTTCGGAACACAGGGCTCTCTGCTGACATCACGAGCACAGTGCTTTCTGCTGACATCTCTGTCCATTTTAAGAACTGTCCAGAGCAGGAGAAAATCCCCATAGCAAAAATATGCTGCTCTGGACAGTTCCTAAAATGGACAGAGATGTCAGCAGAGAGCACTGTGGTCATGATGTCAGCAGAGAGCTCTGTGTTCCAAAAAGAAAAGAATTTCCTCTGTAGTATTCAGCAGCTTATAAGTACTGGAAGGATTAGGTTTTTTTTTTTTTTTTTTTTTTTTTTTTTATAGAAATAATTTACAAATCTGTTTAACTTTCTGGCACCAGTCGATTTAAAAAAAAAAAAGTTTCCCATGGGAGTACCACTTTTTAAATCTCCTCCCGGAGGTATTCCCTGCTGAAATTCTGTCTGGAGCGGGCGCTGCCATGCATCGTCTCCATAGACGGCAATGCAGTCTGGCGGAATTCTGTGTAATCCTGCAGTGTGCGCAGAGCTGCAGAATCCCATTGAAAAAAATGGGACTCTGCTGCAAGCCTGCTGAATGTCTGCAGTGTGAATAAGGCCTTAATATGTAAGTGACTTGCTGTCAGTGAATGGAGTCCTTCTTTGTGAACATTTTGAGGATGAAGGCCTGTCCTGGTCATACAGGAAAGATTCCATAGAGTGGTGTTTTCCAAACAGCATGCCTCCAGCTGTTGCAAAACTACAACACCCAGCATGCCCAGACAGCCGTTGGCTGTCTGGGCATGCTAGGAGTTGTAGTTTTGCAACAGCTGGAGGCACGCTGGTTGGGAAACACCACCCTATGGTGATGGGATCCCAATGATCAGACCACACACTCAGTATATCATGAGACGACGTCAATGTTTTAGGTCACGTTGGGGAGATTCCTTAAACCTGTGCAAAGGAAAAGTTGACCAGTTGCCCATAGCAACCAATCAGATCGCTTCTTTCACTTTGCAGAGGCCTTGTTAGAAATGAAAGAAGAGATCTGATTGGTTGCTATGGGCAACTCAGCAACTTTTCCTCTGGACAGGATTTGAGGAATCTCCCTCATTGTCCCTATACAAGGAAAGTGAAAGTGTTGCCCATAGCTCCCAATGATTCCAGCTTTATGTATGCAGGCAGATCTAATGGAGAGAGCAGTCCCTCTGTATAAGGAAGGTTTATTAGATGAGATGGATAGAGCAGTCCCTCTGTATAAGGAAGGTTTATTAGATCTAATGGATAGAGCAGTCCCTCTGTATAAGGAAGGTTTATTAGATGAGATGGATAGAGCAGTCCCTCTGTATAAGGAAGGTTTTTTAGATCTGATGGATAGAGCAGTCCCTCTGTATAAGGAAGGTTTATTAGATCTAATGGAGAGAGCAGTCCCTCTGTATAAGGAAGGTTTATTAGATCTGATGGATAGAGCAGTCCCTCTGTATAAGGAAGGTTTATTAGATCTGATGGATAGAGCAGTCCCTCTGTATAAGGAAGGTTTATTAGATGAGATGGATAGAGCAGTCCCTCTGTATAAGGAAGGTTTATTAGATCAGATGGATAGAGCAGTCCCTCTGTATAAGGAAGATTTATTAGATCTGATGGATAGAGCAGTCCCTCTGTATAAGGAAGGTTTATTAGATCTGATGGATAGAGCAGTCCCTCTGTATAAGGAAGGTTTATTAGATCTAATGGATAGAGCAGTCCCTCTGTATAAGGAAGGTTTATTAGATGAGATGGATAGAGCAGTCCCTCTGTATAAGGAAGATTTATTAGATCTGATGGATAGAGCAGTCCCTCTGTATAAGGAAGGTTTTTTAGATCTGATGGATAGAGCAGTCCCTCTGTATAAGGAAGGTTTATTAGATCTGATGGATAGCAGTCCCTCTGTATAAGGAAGGTTTATTAGATGAGATGGATAGAGCAGTCCCTCTGTATAAGGAAGGTTTATTAGATCAGATGGATAGAGCAGTCCCTCTGTATAAGGAAGGTTTTTTAGATCTGATGGATAGAGCAGTCCCTCTGTATAAGGAAGGTTTATTAGATCTGATGGATAGAGCAGTCCCTCTGTATAAGGAAGGTTTATTAGATGAGATGGATAGAGCAGTCCCTCTGTATAAGGAAGGTTTATTAGATCAGATGGATAGAGCAGTCCCTCTGTATAAGGAAGATTTATTAGATCTGATGGATAGAGCAGTCCCTCTGTATAAGGAAGGTTTATTAGATCTGATGGATAGAGCAGTCCCTCTGTATAAGGAAGGTTCATTAGATCTAATGGATAGAGCAGTCCCTCTGTATAAGGAAGGTTTATTAGATCTGATGGATAGAGCAGTCCCTCTGTATAAGGAAGGTTTATTAGATCTGATGGATAGAGCAGTCCCTCTGTATAAGGAAGGTTTATTAGATCTGATGGATAGAGCAGTCCCTCTGTATAAGGAAGGTTTAATAGATCTGATGGATAGAGCAGTCCCTCTGTATAAGGAAGGTTTATTAGATCTGATGGATAGAGCAGTCCCTCTGTATAAGGAAGGTTTATTAGATCTAATGGATAGAGCAGTCCCTCTGTATAAGGAAGGTTTATTAGATCTGATGGATAGAGCAGTCCCTCTGTATAAGGAAGGTTTATTAGATCTAATGGATAGAGCAGGCCCTCCGTATAAGGAAGGTTTATTAGATCTGTGGCCCCTGCCCTTATTAATAGGAAGATCTGCAGCAGAAACTGCAATAAATAAGGGCAGCTACAGGTCACAAACGGCGGGTTCAATGCGGCTGCGTCATCACAGGCCCCTCCCCCTCCCGGGCCAGTGACCCGTCCATAGTGTCGCTCGGGTGTGATGGCGCTGTGCACATTACCTGCTCTCCGGTACCGCTGCCATCATCCGGCGGAGGAGGAGGCCTGATGTCCCCCATTGTGGCGCAGCCTCAGCTGTTGTGTGCGGCCGAGGAGGAGGAGGAGACAGGGGGTGAGTGCCGGCTGTACCGCCCCGGATCCTCCTCATACAGGGAGGGGAAAGGAACTGTATACAAGGAAGAGAGGAGCTGGGGGTCTACAGTGTTCTGTATATAAGGAGTGAGGGGAGACTACAGTGCTCTGTATATAAGGAGTGAGGGGAGACTACAGTGTTCTGTATATAAGGAGTGAGGGGAGACTACAGTGTTCTGTATATAAGGAGTGAGGGGAGACTACAGTGTTCTGTATATAAGGAGTGAGGGGAGACTACAGTGTTCTGTATATAAGGAGTGAGGGGAGACTACAGTGTTCTGTATATAAGGAGTGAGGGGAGACTACAGTGTTCTGTATATAAGGAGTGAGGGGGGTCTACAGTGTTCTGTATATAAGGATTGAGGGGAGACTACAGTGCTCTGTATATAAGGAGTGAGGGGAGACTACAGTGTTCTGTATATAAGGAGTGAGGGGAGACTACAGTGTTCTGTATATAAGGAGTGAGGGGAGACTACAGTGTTCTGTATATAAGGATTGAGGGGAGACTACAGTGTTCTGTATATAAGGAGTGAGGGGGGTCTACAGTGTTCTGTATATAAGGAGTGAGGGGGGTCTACAGTGCTCTGTATATAAGGAGTGAGGGGAGACTACAGTGTTCTGTATATAAGGAGAGAGGGGAGACTACAGTGTTCTGTATATAAGGAGTGAGGGGAGACTACAGTGTTCTGTATATAAGGAGTGAGGGGAGACTACAGTGTTCTGTATATAAGGAGTGAGGGGAGACTACAGTGTTCAGTATATAAGGAGTGAGGGGAGACTACAGTGTTCTGTATATAAGGAGTGAGGGGAGACTACAGTGTTCTGTATATAAGGAGTGAGGGGAGACTACAGTGTTCTGTATATAAGGAGTGAGAGGAGACTACAGTGTTCTGTATATAAGGAGAGAGGGGAGACTACAGTGTTCTGTATATAAGGACTGAGGGGAGACTACAGTGCTCTGTATATAAGGAGTGAGGGGAGACTACAGTGTTCTGTATATAAGGAGTGAGGGGAGACTACAGTATTCTGTATATAAGGAGTGAGGGGAGACTACAGTGTTCAGTATATAAGGAGTGAGGGGAGACTACAGTGTTCTGTATATAAGGAGTGAGGGGAGACTACAGTGTTCTGTATATAAGGAGTGAGGGGAGACTACAGTGTTCTGTATATAAGGAGTGAGGGGAGACTACAGTGTTCTGTATATAAGGAGAGAGGGGAGACTGCAGTGTTCTGTATATAAAGATTGAGGGGAGACTGCAGTGTTCTGTATATAAGGAGTGAGGGGAGACTACAGTGTTCTGTATATAAGGAGTGAGGGGAGACTACAGTGTTCTGTATATAAGGAGTGAGGGGAGACTACAGTGTTCTGTATATAAGGAGTGAGGGGAGACTACAGTGTTCTGTATATAAGGAGTGAGGGGAGACTACAGTGTTCTGTATATAAGGAGTGAGGGAAGACTACAGTATTCTTTATATAAGGAGTGAGGGGAGACTACAGTGTTCTGTATATAAGGAGTGAGGGGAGACTACAGTGTTCTGTATATAAGGAGTGAGGGGAGACTACAGTGTTCTTTATATAAGGAGTGAGGGGAGACTACAGTATTTTTTATATAAGGAGTGAGGGGAGACTACAGTATTCTTTATATAAGGAGTGAGGGGAGACTACAGTTTTCTTTATATAAGGAGTGAGGGGAGACTACAGTATTCTTTATATAAGGAGTGAGGGGAGACTACAGTGTCCTCTATATATGGAGAACATAGGGGTCTATAGTGTCCTCTATATATGGAGAGCATAGGGGTCTATAGTGTCCTCTATATATGGAGAGCATAGGGGTCTATAGTGTCCTCTATATATGGAGAGCATAGGGGTCTATAGTGTCCTCTATTTATGGAGAGCATAGGGGTCTATAGTGACCTCTATATATGGAGAGCATAGGGGTCTATAGTGTCCTCTATATATGGAGAGCATAGGGGTCTATAGTGTCCTGTATATATGGAGAGCATAGGGGGTCTATAGTGACCTCTATATATGGAGAGCATAGGGGTCTATAGTGTCCTGTATATATGGAGAGCATAGGGGTCTATAGTGACCTCTATATATGGAGAGCATAGGGGTCTATAGTGTCCTCTATATGGAGAGCATAGGGGTCTATAGTGACCTCTATATATGGAGAGCATAGGGGGTCTATAGTGTCCTCTATATATGGAGAGCATAGGGGTCTATAGTGTCCTGTATATATGGAGAGCATAGGGGTCTATAGTGTCCTCTATATATGGAGAGCATAGGGGTCTATAGTGACCTCTATATATGGAGAGCATAGGGGTCTATAGTGTCCTGTATATATGGAGAGCATAGGGGTCTATAGTGTCCTCTATATATGGAGAGCATAGGGGTCTATAGCGTCCTCTATATATGGAGAGCATAGGGGTCTATAGTGTCCTCTATATATGGAGAGCATAGGGGTCTATAGTGTCCTCTATATATGGAGAGCATAGGGGTCTATAGTGTCCTCTATATATGGAGAGCATAGGGGTCTATAGTGTCCTCTATATGGAGAGCATAGGGGTCTATAGTGACCTCTATATATGGAGAGCATAGGGGTCTATAGTGTCCTGTATATATGGAGAGCATAGGGGTCTATAGTGTCCTCTATATATGGAGAGCATAGGGGTCTATAGTGTCCTCTATATATGGAGAGCATAGGGGTCTATAGTGTCCTCTATATATGGAGAGCATAGGGGTCTATAGTGTCCTCTATATATGGAGAGCATAGGGGTCTATAGTGTCCTCTATAAATGGAGAGCATAGGGGGTCTATAGTGACCTCTATATATGGAGAGCATAGGGGTCTATAGTGTCCTGTATATAAGGCATGAGGCGAGTCTATAGTGTCCTCTATATATGGAGAGCATAGGGGTCTATAGTGTCCTCTATATATGGAGAGCATAGGGGTCTATAGTGACCTCTATATATGGAGAGCATAGGGGTATATAGTGTCCTCTATATATGGAGAGCATAGGGGTCTATAGTATCCTCTATATATGGAGAGCATAGGGGTCTATAGTGTCCTCTATATATGGAGAGCATAGGGGTTTATAGTGACCTCTATATATGGAGAGCATAGGGGTCTAAAGTGTCCTCTATATATGGAGAGCATAGGGGTCTATAGTGTCCTCTATATATGGAGAGCATAGGGGTCTATAGTGTCCTGTATGTATGGAGAGCATAGGGGTCTATAGTGTCCTCTATATATGGAGAGCATAGGGGTCTATAATGACCTCTATATATGGAGAGCATAGGGGTCTATAGTGTCCTCTATATATGGAGAGCATAGGGGTCTATAGTGACCTCTATATATGGAGAGCATAGGGGTGTATAGTGTCCTCTATATATGGAGAGCATAGGGGTCTATAGTGTCCTCTATATATGGAGAGCATAGGGGTCTATAGTGTCCTCTATTTATGGAGAGCATAGGGGTCTATAGTGACCTCTATATATGGAGAGCATAGGGGTCTATAGTGTCCTCTATATATGGAGAGCATAGGGGTCTATAGTGTCCTGTATATATGGAGAGCATAGGGGGTCTATAGTGACCTCTATATATGGAGAGCATAGGGGTCTATAGTGTCCTGTATATATGGAGAGCATAGGGGTCTATAGTGACCTCTATATATGGAGAGCATAGGGGTCTATAGTGTCCTCTATATGGAGAGCATAGGGGTCTATAGTGACCTCTATATATGGAGAGCATAGGGGGTCTATAGTGTCCTCTATATATGGAGAGCATAGGGGTCTATAGTGTCCTGTATATATGGAGAGCATAGGGGTCTATAGTGTCCTCTATATATGGAGAGCATAGGGGTCTATAGTGACCTCTATATATGGAGAGCATAGGGGTCTATAGTGTTCTGTATATATGGAGAGCATAGGGGTCTATAGTGTCCTCTATATATGGAGAGCATAGGGGTCTATAGCGTCCTCTATATATGGAGAGCATAGGGGTCTATAGTGTCCTCTATATATGGAGAGCATAGGGGTCTATAGTGTCCTCTATATATGGAGAGCATAGGGGTCTATAGTGTCCTCTATATATGGAGAGCATAGGGGTCTATAGTGTCCTCTATATGGAGAGCATAGGGGTCTATAGTGACCTCTATATATGGAGAGCATAGGGGTCTATAGTGTCCTGTATATATGGAGAGCATAGGGGTCTATAGTGTCCTCTATATATGGAGAGCATAGGGGTCTATAGTGTCCTCTATATATGGAGAGCATAGGGGTCTATAGTGTCCTCTATATATGGAGAGCATAGGGGTCTATAGTGTCCTCTATATATGGAGAGCATAGGGGTCTATAGTGTCCTCTATAAATGGAGAGCATAGGGGGTCTATAGTGACCTCTATATATGGAGAGCATAGGGGTCTATAGTGTCCTGTATATAAGGCATGAGGCGAGTCTATAGTGTCCTCTATATATGGAGAGCATAGGGGTCTATAGTGTCCTCTATATATGGAGAGCATAGGGGTCTATAGTGACCTCTATATATGGAGAGCATAGGGGTATATAGTGTCCTCTATATATGGAGAGCATAGGGGTCTATAGTATCCTCTATATATGGAGAGCATAGGGGTCTATAGTGTCCTCTATATATGGAGAGCATAGGGGTCTATAGTGACCTCTATATATGGAGAGCATAGGGGTCTATAGTGACCTCTATATATGGAGAGCATAGGGGTATATAGTGTCCTCTATATATGGAGAGCATAGGGGTCTATAGTATCCTCTATATATGGAGAGCATAGGGGTCTATAGTGTCCTCTATATATGGAGAGCATAGGGGTCTATAGTGACCTCTATATATGGAGAGCATAGGGGTCTATAGTGTCCTCTATATATGGAGAGCATAGGGGTCTATAGTGTCCTGTATATATGGAGAGCATAGGGGTCTATAGTGTCCTCTATATATGGAGAGCATAGGGGTCTATAATGACCTCTATATATGGAGAGCATAGGGGTCTATAGTGTCCTCTATATATGGAGAGCATAGGGGTCTATAGTGACCTCTATATATGGAGAGCATAGGGGTGTATAGTGTCCTCTATATATGGAGAGCAGAGGGGTCTAAAGTGACCTCTATATATGGAGAGCATAGGGGTCTATAGTGTCCTCTATATATGGAGAGCATAGGGGTCTATAGTGTCCTGTATATATGGAGAGCATAGGGGTCTATAGTGTCCTCTATATATGGAGAGCATAGGGGTCTATAGTGACCTCTATATATGGAGAGCATAGGGGTCTATAGTGTCCTCTATATATGGAGAGCATAGGGGTCTATAGTGTCCTCTATATATGGAGAGCATAGGGGTCTATAGTGACCTCTATATATGGAGAGCATAGGGGTCTATAGTGTCCTCTATATATGGAGAGCATAGGGGTCTATAGTGTCCTCTATATATGGAGAGCATAGGGGTCTAAAGTGTCCTTTATATATGGAGAGCATAGGGGTCTATAGTGTCCTCTATATATGGAGAGCATAGGGGTCTATAGTGTCCTCTATAAATGGAGAGCATAGGGGGTCTATAGTGTCCTGTATATAAGGCATGAGGCGAGTCTATCGTGTCCTCTATATATGGAGAGCATAGGGGTCTATAGTATCCTCTATATATGGAGAGCATAGGGGTCTATAGTGACCTCTATATATGGAGAGCATAGGGGTCTATAGTGTCCTCTATATATGGAGAGCATAGGGGTCTATAGTGTCCTCTATATATGGAGAGCATAGGGGTCTATAGTGACCTCTATATATGGAGAGCATAGGGGTATATAGTGTCCTCTATATATGGAGAGCATAGGGGTCTATAGTATCCTCTATATATGGAGAGCATAGGGGTCTATAGTGTCCTCTATATATGGAGAGCATAGGGGTCTATAGTGACCTCTATATATGGAGAGCATAGGGGTCTAAAGTGTCCTCTATATATGGAGAGCATAGGGGTCTATAGTGTCCTCTATATATGGAGAGCATAGGGGTGTATAGTGTCCTCTATATATGGAGAGCATAGGGGTCTAAAGTGACCTCTATATATGGAGAGCATAGGGGTCTATAGTGTCCTCTATATATGGAGAGCATAGGGGTCTATAGTGTCCTGTATATATGGAGAGCATAGGGGTCTATAGTGTCCTCTATATATGGAGAGCATAGGGGTCTATAGTGACCTCTATATATGGAGAGCATAGGGGTCTATAGTGTCCTCTATATATGGAGAGCATAGGGGTCTATAGTGTCCTCTATATATGGAGAGCATAGGGGTCTATAGTGACCTCTATATATGGAGAGCATAGGGGTCTATAGTGTCCTCTATATATGGAGAGCATAGGGGTCTATAGTGTCCTCTATATATGGAGAGCATAGGGGTCTAAAGTGTCCTTTATATATGGAGAGCATAGGGGTCTATAGTGTCCTCTATATATGGAGAGCATAGGGGTCTATAGTGTCCTCTATAAATGGAGAGCATAGGGGGTCTATAGTGTCCTGTATATAAGGCATGAGGCGAGTCTATCGTGTCCTCTATATATGGAGAGCATAGGGGTCTATAGTATCCTCTATATATGGAGAGCATAGGGGTCTATAGTGACCTCTATATATGGAGAGCATAGGGGTCTATAGTGTCCTCTATATATGGAGAGCATAGGGGTCTATAGTGTCCTCTATATATGGAGAGCATAGGGGTCTATAGTGACCTCTATATATGGAGAGCATAGGGGTATATAGTGTCCTCTATATATGGAGAGCATAGGGGTCTATAGTATCCTCTATATATGGAGAGCATAGGGGTCTATAGTGTCCTCTATATATGGAGAGCATAGGGGTCTATAGTGACCTCTATATATGGAGAGCATAGGGGTCTAAAGTGTCCTCTATATATGGAGAGCATAGGGGTCTATAGTGTCCTCTATATATGGAGAGCATAGGGGTCTATAGTGTCCTGTATATATGGAGAGCATAGGGGTCTATAGTGTCCTCTATATATGGAGAGCATAGGGGTCTATAATGACCTCTATATATGGAGAGCATAGGGGTCTATAGTGTCCTCTATATATGGAGAGCATAGGGGTCTATAGTGACCTCTATATATGGAGAGCATAGGGGTATATAGTGTCCTCTATATATGGAGAGCATAGGGGTCTATAGTGACCTCTATATATGGAGAGCATAGGGGTCTATAGTGTCCTCTATATATGGAGAGCATAGGGGTCTATAGTGTCCTGTATATATGGAGAGCATAGGGGTCTATAGTGTCCTCTATATATGGAGAGCATAGGGGTCTATAGTGACCTCTATATATGGAGAGCATAGGGGTCTATAGTGTCCTCTATATATGGAGAGCATAGGGGTCTATAGTGTCCTCTATATATGGAGAGCATAGGGGTCTATAGTGACCTCTATATATGGAGAGCATAGGGGTCTATAGTGTCCTCTATATATGGAGAGCATAGGGGTCTATAGTGTCCTCTGTAAATGGAGATCATATGGGGTCTATAGTGACCTCTACATATGGAGAGCATAGGGGTCTATAGTGTCCTGTATATAAGGCATGAGGCGAGTCTATAGTGTCCTCTATATATGGAGAGCATAGGGGTCTATAGTATCCTCTATATATGGAGCATAGGGGTCTATAGTGACCTCTATATATGGAGAGCATAGGGGTCTATAGTGTCCTCTATATATGGAGAGCATAGGGGTCTATAGTGTCCTCTATATATGGAGAGCATAGGGGTCTATAGTGTCCTCTATATATGGAGAGCATAGGGGTCTATAGTGTCCTCTATAAATGGAGAGCATAGGGGGTCTATAGTGACCTCTATATATGGAGAGCATAGGGGTCTATAGTGTACTGTATATAAGGCATGAGGCGAGTCTATAGTGTCCTCTATATATGGAGAGCATAGGGGTCTATAGTGTCCTCTATATATGGAGATCATAGGGGTCTATAGTGTCCTCTATATATGGAGAGCATAGGGGTCTATAGTGTCCTCTATATATGGAGAGCATAGGGGTCTATAGTGACCTCTATATATGGAGAGCATAGGGGTCTATAGTGTCCTGTATATATGGAGAGCATAGGGGTCTATAATGTCCTCTATATATGGAGAGCATAGGGGTCTATAGTGTCCTCTATATATGGAGAGCATAGGGGTCTATAGTGTCCTCTATATATGGAGAGCATAGGGGTCTATAGTGTCCTCTATAAATGGAGAGCATAGGGGGTCTATAGTGACCTCTATATATGGAGAGCATAGGGGTCTATAGTGTCCTGTATATAAGTCATGAGGCGAGTCTATAGTGTCCTCTATATATGGAGAGCATAGGGGTCTATAGTGTCCTCTATATATGGAGAGCATAGGGGTCTATAGTGACCTCTATATATGGAGAGCATAGGGGTCTATAGTGTCCTCTATATATGGAGAGCATAGGGGTCTATAGTGTCCTCTATATATGGAGAGCATAGGGGTCTATAGTGTCCTCTATATATGGAGAGCATAGGGGTCTATAGTGACCTCTATATATGGAGAGCATAGGGGTCTAAAGTGTCCTCTATATTTGGAGAGCATAGGGGTCTATAGTGACCTCTATATATGGAGAGCATAGGGGTCTATAGTGTCCTCTATATATGGAGAGCATAGGGGTCTATAGTGACCTCTATATATGGAGAGCATAGGGGTCTATAGTGTCCTCTATATATGGAGAGCATAGGGGTCTATAGTGTCCTCTATATATGGAGAGCATAGGGGTCTATAATGACCTCTATATATGGAGAGCATAGAGGTCTATAGTGTCCTCTATATATGGAGAGCATAGGGGTCTATAGTGTCCTCTATATATGGAGAGCATAGGGGTCTATAGTGTCCTCTATATATGGAGAGCATAGGGGTCTAAAGTGTCCTCTATATATGGAGAGCATAGGGGTCTATAGTGTCCTCTATATATGGAGAGCATAGGGGTCTATAGTTTCCTCTATAAATGGAGATCATAGGGGGTCTATAGTGACCTCTATATATGGAGAGCATAGGGGTCTATAGTGTCCTGTATATAAGGCATGAGGCGAGTCTATAGTGTCCTCTATATATGGAGAGCATAGGGGTCTATAGTATCCTCTATATATGGAGCATAGGGGTCTATAGTGACCTGTATATATGGAGAGCATAGGGGTCTATAGTGTCCTCTATATATGGAGAGCATAGGGGTCTATAGTGTCCTCTATATATGGAGAGCATAGGGGTCTATAGTGTCCTCTATATATGGAGAGCATAGGGGTCTATAGTGTCCTCTATATATGGAGATCATAGGGGTCTATAGTGTCCTCTATAAATGGAGAGCATATGGGGTCTATAGTGACCTCTATATATGGAGAGCATAGGGGTCTATAGTGTCCTGTTTATAAGGCATGAGGCGAGTCTATAGTGTCCTCTATATATGGAGAGCATAGGGGTCTATAGTGTCCTCTATATATGGAGATCATAGGGGTCTATAGTGTCCTCTATATATGGAGAGCATAGGGGTCTATAGTGTCCTCTATATATGGAGAGCATAGGGGTCTATAGTGTCCTCTATATATGGAGAGCATAGGGGTCTATAGTGTCCTCTATATATGGAGAGCATAGGGGTCTATAGTGTCCTCTATAAATGGAGAGCATAGGGGGTCTATAGTGACCTCTATATATGGAGAGCATAGGGGTCTATAGTGACCTGTATATAAGGCATGACGCGAGTCTATAGTGTCCTCTATATATGGAGAGCATAGGGGTCTATAGTGTCCTCTATATATGGAGAGCATAGGGGTCTATAGTGTCCTCTATATATGGAGAGCATAGGGGTCTATAGTGTCCTCTATATATGGAGAGCATAGGGGTCTATAGTGTCCTCTATATATGGAGAGCATAGGGGGTCTATAGTGTCCTCTATATATGGAGAGCATAGGGGTCTATAGTGTCCTCTATATATGGAGAGCATAGGGGTCTATAGTGTCCTCTATATATGGAGAGCATAGGGGTCTATAGTGTCCTCTATATATGGAGAGCATAGGGGTCTATAGTGTCCTCTATATATGGAGAGCATAGGGGTCTATAGTGTCCTCTATATATGGAGAGCATAGGGGTCTATAGTGTCCTGTATATAAGGCATGAGGCGAGTCTATAGTGTCCTCTATATATGGAGAGCATAGGGGTCTATAGTGACCTCTATATATGTCCTCTATATATGGAGAGCATAGGGGTCTATAGTGACCTCTATATATGGAGAGCATAGGGGTCTATAGTGTCCTCTATATATGGAGAGCATAGGGGTCTATAGTGTCCTCTATATATGGAGAGCATAAGTGTCTATAGTGTCCTCTATATATGGAGAGCATAGGGGTCTATAGTGTCCTCTATATATGGAGAGCATAGGGGTCTATAGTGTCCTCTATATATGGAGAGCATAGGGGTCTATAGTGTCCTCTATATATGGAGAGCATAGGGGTCTATAGTGTCCTCTATATATGGAGAGCATAGGGGTCTATAGTGTCCTCTATATATGGAGAGCATAGGGGTCTATAGTGTCCTGTATATAAGGCATGAGGCGAGTCTATAGTGTCCTCTATATATGGAGAGCATAGGGGTCTATAGTGACCTCTATATATGTCCTCTATATATGGAGAGCATAGGGGTCTATAGTGACCTCTATATATGGAGAGCATAGGGGTCTATAGTGTCCTCTATATATGGAGAGCATAGGTGTCTATAGTGTCCTCTATATATGGAGAGCATAGGGGTCTATAGTGTCCTCTATATATGGAGAGCATAGGGGTCTATAGTGTCCTCTATATATGGAGAGCATAGGGGTCTATAGTGTCCTCTATATATGGAGAGCATAGGGGTCTATAGTGTCCTCTATATATGGAGAGCATAGGGGTCTATAGTGTCCTCTATATATGGAGATCATAGGGGTCTATAGTGACCTCTATATATGGAGAGCATAGGGGTCTATAGTGTCCTCTATATATGGAGAGCATAGGGGTCTATACTATAGTGTCCTCTATATATGGAGAGCATAGGGGTCTATAGTGTCCTCTATATATGGAGAGCATAGGGGTCTATAGTGACCTCTATATATGGAGAGCATAGGGGTCTATAGTGACCTCTATATATGGAGAGCATAGGGGTCTATAGTGTCCTCTATATATGGAGAGCATAGGGGTCTATAGTGTCCTCTATATATGGAGAGCATAGGGGTCTATAGTGTCCTCTATATATGGAGATCATAGGGGTCTATAGTGACCTCTATATATGGAGAGCATAGGGGTCTATAGTGTCCTCTATATATGGAGAGCATAGGGGTCTATAGTGACCTCTATATATGGAGAGCATAGGGGTCTATAGTGACCTCTATATATGGAGAGCATAGGGGTCTATAGTGTCCTCTATATATGGAGAGCATAGGGGTCTATAGTGACCTCTATATATGGAGAGCATAGGGATACTAAGGGCCAGGTCACCAGCGGATGCACAGTGTAAAATACGCTGTGAATCCGTATCATGTGACCCTACCCTTAGTCTGCGGTTCCCCTCCACCCTTTATTTCCCAGCCTGCAGTGTGCCACTAGATGGGGGAGGGTGCAGATGCCATCAGCCACTAATGGAGGTGCTCGGCCAATGCAGATACCTGTATTCTGTAGTCTAAGTGGAAGAAATCAGCTGCACTCACCATTCTCTGTTGCTTTTATTTGTGCACAAACACATAGGGACAGCAGGGGTGTACAGTCTGTTTATCTGTGCCTTCGGCTGTCTGGGCATGCTAGGAGTTGTAGTTTTGCAACAGCTGGAGGTACACTAGTTAGGAAACACTGGGTTACCAAAGTTTCCTGCAGCACCACCACAGGAGAAATTAAGTATTACACCAACATACTGGCCAAGACCTATGAACCTGACAGAGAACAAAACTGTCCGGTTTTGTCCATAACAACCAATCACAGCGCAGCTTTCATATTGCCAGCACTTGTTAAGAAATGAAAGCAGAGCTGTGATTGGTTGTTATGGGCCAATAAGACAATTTTGGCTTCAGGCACCCTCTGGACAGGTTTTGATAATTCTCCCTCCTTGTGTATTACAGTCACCCGGATTTATCTAAGATGTTGGGACCTTCAAGGAGTCTGGCAGCCCCCTGTGCTTAGGCTGATATATGGATAAGCAGAATGAGACGATCCTCCACTAAACACTAAGTCATGTAGCATTGTAATCCGGAAAAAAAAAAACATATATATATATACCATATTTTTCGCTGTATAAGACGCACTTTTTCTTCCCCAAAACTGGGGGGAAAGTTGGTGCGTCTTATACGGCAAATACACATTAAAACCTGTCCTATCGCGGCGGTCCCTGCTGCCATTAATGGCCGGGACCCGCGGCTAATACAGGACATCACTGATCGCGGTGATGCCCTGTATTAACCCTTCAGATGCGGTGATCAAAGCTGACCGCCTCGTCTGAAGGGAAAGGGACACTAACCCGGCTGCTCAGTCGGGCTGTTCGGGACCGCCGCGGTGAAATCGCGACATCCCGAACAGCTTACAGGACACCGGGAGGGACCTTACCTGCCTCCTCTGTGTCTGCTCCGTGCCGGGATCCCCTGCATGGCCGGCGCTCTCCTTCCTCGTCATCACGTCGTCTCGCACACCGTCCCGTCATCCAATAGGAGCGGCGTGCGTAGCGACGTGATGGCAGCGACAGAGAGCGAGGATACCGGGCAGCAGAGACGTTCCAGAGCGACAGGGACGCCGCAACAGCAATGGAGGGCGACATCCAGGGCAGCGGTGACGGGTCCGGAGCGGCGGGGACACACGAGTATTACCTCCTATACCAGTGGTCTTCAACCTGCGGACCTCCAGATGTTGCAAAACTACAACTCCTGGCATGCTGGGTGTTGTAGTTTTGCAACATCTGAAGGTCCACAGGTTGAAGATCACTGTCCTATACTTTACATTGTATTTGGTTCAGAATCTTTTTTTTCCTAGATTTTTATCCTATAAAATTGGGTGCGTCTTATATGCCGGAAAATACGGTAAATATATAGATGTAGATCAAAAAAATTTTCAGTATCTTGTAGAACTTTTTTTTATTGGACTAACAGAAACAGTCACTAATGCGGCTACTCAAATTTACTATTATATTTATATATATATATATATATATATATATATATATATATTAAATTTGAGTAGCCGCATATATATATATATATATATATATATATATATATATATATATCTATCCATATCCACAGTGTTACTAATATTTTTTTTAGCAGGGAAGACCCCAAATAGTGAGACCTTGACATTTTCCAGGTTTTAAGTTGAACTTTTAGGCTATGTTAACAGGAAATTCCATTAAAGTGAATGAGCAATTCATTTCTGAGGAATTTACTGCAAAATTTTCCTGCAGAATTTCTGCTGTATGAACATAGCCTTACGACTACATCCCAAACATACCTTGGTGGAAGAAGCAGCGTTATGGGGCTACTGTACAACATGGCTCCATTCACTGCAATGTGGTCATGCCTGGTTACTGCAGCTCAGCATTGAAATCTAGCTTTTCAGTAGTCTTTCTATTAAATTGTACAGGTAATATCTGAAATGGGACATTCATGTATATAAATATTTATCATGGTGTAACAGACACAGATGATGGTCCCAACAATCAAATATGGCTGACATGAGCCACTGCACAGTATTAGTTCCTATGCTTCCTGCCTGTGCATGACTTTTCTATTTGAGTCTATAGGGTCACACACATGGATCTGCAGCGTATTTTATGCTGCGGATCAGCCGCCGATGGACCCTACAGTGTGCCCCCCCCATAGCGGCGATCCGCCAGTACAAGCAGACACACTGCGATGTGTGAGTTGCACACCGCGCATGGCGACTCGCACATCGCAGTGTCTGGCCGTAGCGGTGGATCACTGATACGAGCAGGCACAGTTGGGGGCACTCTGTAGGGTCTATCGTCTGTGGATCTGCAGCATAAAATATGTCAGTGTGACCCAACCCTAAAAGCAGTGATCCAGGAAGAGAAAAAAACTGCTGATTTATACAGCGATCTTTCAACTTACAATGGTCCAGAAGAGACCATTGTATGTTGAGGTCATTGTAACTTGAAACCAGACTTAAAGGGGTTATCCAGGAAAACTTTTATTTATATATATCAACTGGCACCAGAAAGTTAAACAGATTTGTAAATGACTTCTATTAAAAAATCTTAATCCTTTCAGCACTTATGAGCTTCTGAAGTTAAGGTTGTTCTTTTATGTCTAAGTACTGAAAGGATTAAGATTTTTTAATAGAAGTATTTACAAATCGTTAACTTTCTGGAGCCAGTTTATATATATATATTTCTATCTATCTATATCTATCTATCTCAAGTTTTTTCCTGGAAAACCCCTTTAACTCTTTACCTGTGCCAGGATTAGCTGCTCCTTTGGACACCAGGTGGGGGTGGCTCCATTTTACTTTTTTTTTTGGACATTGTGGGGGAGATTGTCAACTACTGTAATTTGTGCTCCAGCAATATTATTCACACCTTTTTTTATTCTCCTCACATTTTCAAAAGGTCTTTAGGGCTGCTTTGAATATATGTGAATATTAATTTTCGCGGCAAATTTTTTTTGTTGCAGCCATATTGGAATTTTTTTTTTTTTTGCACCAAAATTGCCAATTTTTGCACCAAATTTTACATCCCAGAAAATTCTGGTGGAAACCTCTCACAAAATATTCCTTGGTTACTAGTGCCCAAACAAGCGATAACTATGTAAATGAAACATTTCTGAGCTTAAATGTGAGTGCAGGTGCAGTGACCAAGAAAAAAAGTAAAAATAAAAAAAATTATACATATATATTTATATATTTTTTAAATAATTTCAATAATAATTTTTTTCTTTTTTTTGTAATTACTTACATAACACCTTTTCCTAAAAAAAAAAAACTAATAAAACTACAATTATTTATGTGGTTTCTACACTATCAAAAAGCTTGAAAATGTGGTTGATAATTTTGGTGCTAAATTGATTTTTTTTTGGCACAAAATTCTTTGAGAATCTCCCCCAGTGTGTACTGTACAGGACCCTGAAGAAGCTCCTGTCCTCTACATAGACAGTGATTACAGCTCCCAGCAGATCTTTATTACTTTTATATGTAAGGATTTGCTTCATCTGTATTTATTTACTTATTTTTCTGTAGTCCTCATTTTTTCCTATTTTTGTTTGACACTTTGGATGGCTTCAGAACCAATTACTGGGTTTCCATAGAGTTCTGGTCCCAATGTACAATGGTTTTAACTAGAGATGAGCGAAGTTACAGTACTTCGATCCTGCACGAACCTGAATACTACAAAGGAAATTAATTTCTTTTTGGAAGAGCTCTCTGATTACACCTCTGTCCATTTTAAGAACTGTCCAGAGTAGGACAAAATCCCCATAGCAAACATATGCTGCTCTGGACAGTTCCTAAAATGAACAGAGATGTCTGCAGAGAGCACTGTGCTCGTTATGTCAGCAGAGAGCTCTGTGTTCCAAAAAGAAAATAATTTCCTCTGTAGTATTCAGCAACTAATAAGTACTGGAAGGATTAAGATTTTTTTTTAATAGAAGTAATTTACAAATCTGTTTAACTTTCTGGCACCAGTTGATTAAAAAAAAAAAAAAAAAAGTTTTCCACCGGAGTACCCCTCCACTGCCTCAGCGTTCGGTACATTTTGATATCTCCTACCAGACAGATTCAGCGGTTACATGTGCAGCCCCCCCCCCCCCCCCCCCCCCGCCAACATATCCCTTGACCGATGCAGCGCAGGCTGGACTATAACAAAACCTCAATATCTCAAGTCAGAAATAACGCAAAGACTTACTATAGGTTTTTCATTTTGTTGTTTGATTTTTTTTTTACTAAAAGCTTCCATTTAAAGTAAAAACAGTAGAGATCGGCTTTGAGTTGTACTTTCCCCATTTGATTAGGAATTGACAGAGCATAATAAAGTGAAGGATGACTTTAGAAAATAACAAAGGTGATTTGTTTGAGTGCATAGAACATAAAATGACAGCTGTATTTGTACATGCAAAACAAAAAGAACCCATGGTTAACAATCGTTCCAGTCTATGGAGAAAAGCCTTGGTCAGACCAAGATCTGGGCAAGTGACACTTCAAAACAAAATAGTGCAACATAAGCTCGATATTTCATATCTGGATATCACTTTTACAAGTTTAATATACATCATGTACATCACAGTAGCCAAACTACAAATTAAATAGCATGGGCGAAGGGGGGGGGGGGAAAAAATGTACCCAAACATTCCCACACATAAAAAAGTTAGGGGAACAGAATATTTTTTTTACATTGCAATTGCGCACTCCCTTCCAAGAGACAGCGATGAAAGTTTCCACAAAGGCAGTAGGTGAATAGTGATACATATCCGCCTGGTCTTCTCGCTATTCATCACAGTGTAATCCTCTTCTGCTGTCCTGTTCCGTGGGGTGTCTGTACCTTCAGCTGACTGAGGAATGTCTTATCCCGACTGGTGTCGGTAGTGACCGTGGCCGGAGCACTGAAAGTGACAAAGTGACCACCAGGGGGCGTGACAGCAGTAACCTTCATATCTTGTTTTAGATTGACAAATGGAAAAGAAGATCTACAAAACCCATTGTTTTACTAGGTATATTACAGAGGGGGCACACTTTATTTACTCTACACAAAACCAAAGTTCTTGGTTTTAATAGCAAGTAATAACTTCTGTTTAAGAATCTGTTTGGAGGAGTAAAGAGGGACGTAGAGGCGGGAGATGCACGTGTTCGCTGTCGGGAGGTGTTGGTCGTCTGGCGGGCGGATAGTGATGGATGGCATGGGCTGAAATCCTTCCTCACTGGCGGGTAAAGATGGGCTTGATGTCCAGAAATACACCTAGAAAGAGGGAACAAATATTAGATTGAAGGGAGATTTTTGTTTTTTTAAATCACCTGGGTTTCTAGAACACAATCTCTACATCATCTTATATAAAACCACCAAGCAGCTGCCTCATAATAGGTGTTGAAGAAATTTAGGACATTTGACTAGAAGTGAAATAAATACATTTTGTTAACAGTCACTTACTAAGTCTTGTCGCTCTGTCATACTCATCTTCTCAACTATGGACCAGAACCACCGCTTGAACTGCAATAGCTTTTCTGCGTTTTCTCCTGTAAAGGCAAAAAAGAAAACGACAATATTTAGTTTAAGATTTTGAGACTATAAAGCAAATGCTTAATAGCGAAACTCCCAAGTAAATATTGAGAAAGCCTGTATTAAAGACTGTCCCATCTGGATGTATTAGGGTATAGGCAGAGGTCCCTTCTTCAGGACGACACTCTTTGCCATGGCTGTTTCTAAAGCTCTAAGAGCCGCTCCTGTGGGCTCTGTGTCCTATGTGTAACAAACCTATTTATTAGAACAAACTCCATGTAATACAGCATTTCACCTGAAAGGATGATGAATGGACACAACAGCTAATCTTCAGGTGGTACGAGACCAAGGGACTGTTCTTTCCCCCCAGCGCACTGACGGTGACGCAGTGTTGAGGACGCAACTAGTCATTGCGCTGCGCAGCGCGCAGGAGCCAGAAGTAGCGTGGACCCCGGGAACAGGTGATTATAAAGCTGGGAATGGGGGAGGCAATGGGGCAGCGGCGGTGGTCTCTGGCCGGGGGGGCGGGGCTAGTCATCATCGACAAGGTAATTGCCGATAACATCCAAAATCGTGAATATCGGTCAATAATATCGGCTAAACCGATAATCTGTTGATCCCTAGTCCACATGATAAAGAGAAAATGAAAGCAGGCACTCACCATTTCTTGTATTCAAGCTTCTTTATTATCCGAAAAAATACATAGCATGCTGGGGAGAGGGACATATATCGGGGAAGGGGGGTTTGTACAAATGGCAACAAGCTCCGTTTCACACGATTAAGTGCTTCTTCCGGCCATATGGCCGGAAGAAGCACTTAATCGTGTGAAACGGAGCTTGTTGCCTATCTGTATCCCCCCAGTATATGTTCCTCTCCCCAACATTCTATGTGAGTATTTTTTTTGGATAATAAAGAAGCTTGAAGACAAGAAATGGTGAGTGGCCAGTTTTCATTTTCTCTTTGTCATGTGGTTACCTATATACTACTAAGCACCGCCATCTGTCCATGTTGCAGTACAAGCACAGTCACAGTATGTCCGTATTGCCGAACAAACCTATAAGCTGACAATAACAGAGTCCTCGCCTGGCCTTTACTTAATTTCTTGTCTGCTTTTTACTATTTCTTTAGTATAGTAATGTGGTTTAGGTTGTATCTTATTTTTTTTTACTGCTATAATGTTTTTTTTTTTTTATTATTAGCTTTTTCTCTATGGGGGAGATTTATTATGAGGAAAAGCTCATAGCAACCAATCAGATTGCTGCTTTAATTTTTCAGAGGCCTTTTCAAAAATGAAAGAAGCGATCTGATTGGTTGCTATGGGCACTATGTTCTCACTCAGGTCAGGGCTAAACTCTCATACTTCTATCTAAGCTGCAATGGATGCCACATTTGATGACAGAAGTGCATCAGTTTAGGATGAGGCGTTAAAATTATTGTGCATGCCGGAGAGCAGAATGCAGCAAAATGCGTTCCCTCCGTCCAGCACCCATGTGGGATGTTTCACCACCCGGCATCCAACCTGAGATCCCGGATAAATGTCTATTCAAACAAATGGGATTGGTTATGCAAACAGTTCCCCTCTGGTGAGCACTAAATCTAACTTGACTAACTTTACTTTTCATAAAACACTGAAACTTATAAAGGCAGTTCAGGTGGAGTTTTTAAAAGTCAGAGCAGGGGTAAGGCCTCTTTCACACTATGAAATAGTTCAATTTTCCACCAATATAAGTTACACATGTACAATTAATAAAAGGTGTAATGCAACCGATTGCAAGCATTTTCATTTAACATTAAAGGAGTACTCCCCTGGAAAACATTTTTTTTATTCAACTGGTGCCAGAAAGTTAAAACAAATTTGTAAATTACTTCTATTTAAAAATCTTAATCCTTCTAAAACTTATCAGCTTCTATTTGCTCCACAGGAAGTTCTTTTCTTTTTGAATTTTCTGCTGACATCTCTGTTCATTTTAGGAACTATCCAGTGTAGGAGCAAATCCCCATTTCAAACCTCTCCTGCTCCAGACAGTTCCTAAAATGAACAGAGGTGTCAGCAGAGAGCACTGTGGTCAGACAAAGGAAATTCAAATAGAAAATAACTTCCTGTGGAGCAAATAGAAGCTGAGAAGTACTGGAAGGATTAAGATTTTTAAAATAGAAGTAATTTAGAAATCTGTTTAACTTTCTGGCATCAGTTGATACAAAAAAAAAAAGGTTTCCAGGGGAGTACACCTTTAAGCATTCTAGGTCCAAATATGATTTAAAGCCTGGATAAAGACTATAGGGCTTGGTTTTCTTTACTCAAGCTACATTTTAAGGGTTTTCCAGGTTCAAAGATGCTGTTTTGATACCTAATAAAACTACAAGATGGATTTTTGTTTTGTTCCTGGTTTTTGCTACAGTCAAACATGACCCGGTGCTGTTACCTGATTCATCATTGAACGATGTGAAACTGATCAGCATCTGAACATTCACTTCACCGCAGCCATTGACAAGAAGCCTGAAGTCCTCAGCTGTTAAATCTTCCAGCGCAGACTTTGGAAGCACGTCCAGCAATCCTTTTCTCATTGCCTGCGGTATACATGAGGTATTATTAAAGAGACGCTCTGCTAAAATATTTCTTAAAAACAACTTATTTCCCCACAATATTTACTTTAGCTACGCAACTTTATTTCTCCATAAGTTTTCTTTTTAGAATCACACCCAATGCCAATTCATACATCTGCTGGTTGGCTCTTACTATTCATTCTAGCAGCCTCAGATAAGCTTTGTTTTGTGATAAAGTGGCTATACACATTGGATGAATGTCCGCTGAACCTGCTGATATTTAACCCCTTAAGGACCGAGTGTTTTTCTGTTTTTTCCACTTTCATTTTTTCCTCCTTACCTTTTAAAAAAATCATAATTCTTTCAATTTTGCACCTAAAAATCCATATGATTGCTTATTTTTTGCGCCACCAATTCTACTTTGTAATGACAGTCATTTTACCCAAAAAAAAAAAAAAAAAGTGTGCGACAAAATTTAAGAAAAACGCTGCGTTACATTGTGCCTTCATATTGTTGCAGCTGAGCGGACGCTTGGTTACTAGACTACGTACTGGTGACGCTTACTACTTATGTGCCACATTTTAATAGCTGTATTCTCATTCACATGTGCTGTCAATACTCTGATGTATGCGTTGGGGGCCGCTGCCCTGTTTTTCTTTTTTTGTCTTCATTTTTATTTACTGATGTACTGTCCATCTGTTTGTTTTCTGTTGTTTCAATAAATTGTTTTGAAAAAGTAAAAAAAAAAAAAAAACTTTTGGGGGCTTCCGTTTCTACGCAGTAAATTTTTCGGTAAATATGACACCTTCTCTTTATTCTGTAGGTCCATACGATTAAAATGATACCCTACTTATATAGGTTTGATTTTGTTGTACTTCTGGAAAAAATCATAACTACATGCAGGAAAATTAATGTTTAAAATTGTCATTTTCTGACCCCTATAAAGTTTTTATTTTTCTATGTATGGGGCGGTATGAGGGCAAATTTTTTTGCGCCATGATCTGAAGTTTTTAGTGGTACCATTTTTGTTTTGATCGCTTTATGCAAATTTTCTCATGATTTAAAAAGTGACCAAAAATACGCTATTTTGGAATTTGGAATTTTTTTTGTATGTACGCCATTGATCATGCGGTTTAATTAACTGTATATTTTTATAGTTCGGACATTTACGTACGCGGCGATACCATATATGTTTATTTTTATTTACACTTTTTTTTTTAAATGGGAAAAGGGTGGTGATTCAAACTTATTAGGGGAGGAGTTAAATGATCTTTATTTACTTTTTTTGCAATGTTATAGCTCCCATAGGGGACTATAACATGCATTACATTGATTCAATACACTGATCAATGCCATTGCATTGATCAGTGTTATCGGCGGTCGATTGCTCAAGCCTGGATTTCAGGCTTGGTGCAATCAGTCACCGATCGGACGTGCAGGAGGCAGGTAAGGCACCCTCCTGATGCGTTCTAGCTGATCGGGACATCGCGATTTTACCGCGATGGTCGCGATCAGCCCGACTGAGCTGCCGGGAAGCTTTCACTTTCGAGGCAGTGATCCACTTTGATCGCCACGTCTAAAGAGTTAATACCGGGCATCAGCCCAATCGGCGATGTCCGGCATTATCCATGGGTCCTGGTTGCTTAAATCAACTGGGACCCACGGGGAATGATGCGCGCTCACTGGCTGAGCCCAGGAGCCGCAGATGGATGTTAATGAACGTCCATTTGCATCACGGGGTTAATACGTGTGGCCACCATGGACAGGTGATTGCCTGATACAAGTCCAATTGCCTATGAACAAGGTAACCAGCATTTGGTGAAAGGTTCCTCTACAACAGTGTTTTCCAACCAGTGTGCCTCCTGCTGTTTTAAAACTACAACTCCCAGCATGCCCGGACAGCCAAAGGCTGTCCGGGCATGCTGGGAGTTGTAGTTTTAAAACAGCTGGAGGCCCACTGGTTCGGAAACTCTGCTCTACACTGCTCTGTTTGTAACGGCAACCAGCATAATTTCGCAAGCTTTCAATACTCATGGATAAAAAAAAAAAAAAATCATCATCATGTAAAACAGTGTACAAACAAAAATACTGTACAAATGACAACTTACATGAAGAGGTTGTTCTGCAACTACCAGCATTCTGTGCTCGGCATACTTCCTGACGTATTCATATACATTCTGGGGGGTTACAGGGATATTTACACCATTGGGAATAAGTTCAACCTGAGGAAAAACAAAAAAAAAGTGTAAGGAGGCAAGGTCCCAGGATCTTTTCTTTGTATAAGAGACCATATGCTTGCAAATTATCCAGCCATTACTCTACCAGATCACATTGTGAAAGTGCACATATGCACTAACCATGACGAACATAAGTAACGGCATGCAATGTTAAAGGGATACTCTGGGGAAATAAAACCTATCCACAGGAGAGGTAATAAGTGCGATCGGGGTGCAGGGCCCCTGCGATCTCCTGTATAGTGCTCGGCAACTCATCCATCCTTGGCGGGCTTCTAGCCTGGGAGACGCTCCGCTCTGCCAATCACCAGGTAAGTAGCTGGGCCACATACATGAGATTGCAGTGGACCCTAGGAGATGGACTCTGCATTCAGACAATTATCCCCTATCCTGTGTGTGGGGATAAGTTTTATTTCTCCATAGTTCCCCTTTTAAAGCTTCTGATCCCTTTAGGGGGAATTCAATGAGTAGCAAAATACGTGTAAACATACCTTTAAAAGGAAATCTGTTATTAGTGTCACCTGCACTAACCTGTGGGTACAGACAGGTAAGTGCAGGTGACCCTGATGACCACGGTACTTACCTTGTCCCATTCCGTGCCGTTGTTCTCCGGCAATCCTCTTCGGTATCTTCAGGCCCGGCTTGGAGCTAGGGCGGAGCTTAATGACGTCAAGGCTGCTGTTTGCTAGCAGTGGGAACCCAGCAGAGAACAGCAGCAGTGACATCACTAAGCTCCGCCCATGCTCCAAGTCGGGCTCGGAGATGAAGATGCCGGAGAACAACAGCACGGAATGGGACAAAGTGAGCACCGTTGTCATCAGTGTCACCTGCACTACCAACAAGTTAGTGCAGGTGACACTGATGACAGATTTCCTTTAAGCTGGAATTCCACATGCAATCGTGGATGCAGTTTGTGAACAAACAGGAGGTGATGAGACATTTGTCTCCATTATATTATTTCTATTTTGGATTAACTACACGAGTGAATCCAGAGTTACCCAGTCTGAAGAAAGCCTGTAGAAGAAATCACTGCATCATCATACCTGTCCGCCACTTTCTTCTTTACACAGGTCTATTGCAAAGGCTAGATCCATAGATGCAAACACTGAATCTGCGTCAGGACTCTGGGAGGCAAGGATAAGCTGTCGCAAACTTTCATACATCACGTGATCGAAAAATGCAAAATCGTGCCAGTTTACCTTGAAATAAAAATATTACGTTAGCGTTGAAAAATATTTTATCACCACAAAAATCTAACCACTTTGTTGGTTCAACGTTATAACTTGTATAGTGAATTTGTCTATTCAAGGTTTTGTTCACACAGTGTTTAAGCCCTTCAATTGCTGTAGACACCTGAAAAAGTGTATACATCAACCCCTTAAAGGGGTACTCCGCTGATCAGAGTTTGGAACAAACTGTTCCGAACGCTGGAGCTGGGAGCTCGTGACGTCATAGCCCCGCCCCCGATGTTAAATTTTCCGTTAAAGTTGGACGTGAAAATGAAAAATTAGATTTTTTTTCTCTAAAATGCTGGTGTTACCCCAAATTTTTCATTTTCACAAGTGGTAATAGGAGAAAAATCCCCCCAAAATTTGTAACCCCATTTCTTCTGAGTATGGAAATACCCCATATGTAGATGTAAAGTGCTCTGCGGGCGAACTACAATGCTCAGAAGAATGAGAGCCAATGAGCTTTTGGAGAGAAAATTTGGTTGGAACAGAAGTCGGGGGCCATGTGCGTTCATAAAGCCCCCATGGTGCCAGAACAGTGGACCCCCCCACATGTGACCCTATTTCGTTAAACTACATCCCTCACGAAATGAGCGGGCGGGTGTTTACAGTGAGTTTCCCGCTGGGAGATTGAGCTGCGATGGAAAATTTGCAGCGGGAAACTCACTGTAAACCCCCACCCTTGTCAATGTACCCTGTCCATTCACATGGGGGAGAGGGGTGCAAGCCTCCAGCTGTTGCAAAACTACAACTCCCAGCACGTATGGTCTTTCAATGCATGCTGGGAGTTGTAGTTATGCAACAGCTGGAGGCACACTGGTTGTGAAACACTTAGGTAACAAATTCTCTGTTTCGCAACCAGTGTGCCTTCAGCTGTTGCAAAACTACAACTCTGCATGCACTGACAGCCGAAGGGCATGCTGGGAGTTGTAGTTATGCAACAGCTAGAGGCACACTACTACAACTCCCAGCATGCCAGGAGTTGTAGTTATGCAACAGCTGGAGGCACACTTTTTCATAGGGGAAAAAAAAGTGCCTCCAGCTGTTGTAAAACTACAACTCCCAGCATGCCCTTTGGCTGTGCATGTTGGGAGTTGTTCAGCAACAGCAAAAGGCAAACAGGCCTCACCTCCAGCCGTATCCTGCCGCTTCCGCCATTGCTGCTGCTCCTACCATCTCCGCTGCCGTCTAAAGGGACCCCTGACAATCTGACAGGTACGGGACCGCCGTCTGCACCGATCACCGCCCCGCAGGATATTGATTGGTCGGTCGTCCCGACCGACAAATCACGTGAACGTGAAGTGGCACCCATGCCACCTCACTCCTGCTGATCAGAGACCCGATTGACCCGGAATCGCCACAAATCGCCGGACTGAATTGCCCAGCGTGTCTCAGGACCCCCCAGGGCTGAATGATTTCAACAGGCATCCCGTTCCGTTCACCACCCGATTACTGGTACGCCCTTGGTCCTGCCGGTGTTAAACTTATCTATTGAGATCAGTTCACCTTTTGAGGAATAAGAGGGCATCCTTTTCACTTCTATTGGGCATATCTTTTTGTTTTACTGTACTGAAAACAGAAGTAGAATACACTTTTCTATGCAAAATGTAAGCCTTTTACAATGGGAGTCAATAGGTGACCTGTCACTATATGCTCCAGGCAGAGAAACACTTCAAGCATTAAAAACAAATCTTTTGGCAGCTAACGGAGCTTTATATCACCAGATTTGTGGGCAAATAAGTCACTTAAAATGACAATTTTTTTTGCATTACCAGCTAGGACAGTAGACCTACTTACTTTTCTGCCAAGCAAAACTTTAATAACCTGTCTGCTTAGTGTGATTGGACACAATTCATTCTGTAATAGACACAGGCCGAGAATCCTGAAAGATAACATACAACATGATGAGCTTTCTGTATTATACAACTGTCCATATCTACTGAAATGCTGGTTATTTTACATTACCTTCCAATATTACGGAAACAGTTTAACCGCGCTTCTGTGTTTTTGCCAGGCCTTGGGCTATAGAAACCTCTTTTACCAGGCTGATAAAATAGGGGTGCGTTGTCATCTCCATCATCTGTGTCTGTCAGCTCCATATCAACCACACTGCGGCTGGAACCATGGCGCTTTCGGTTTTCTTGCACTTTTTCAGATGAATCTAACAAGCCAAGATCAAGAATACTGTCTGCTCCATTTTCCCTGAAGAAAGTAATAGAAGCAAGTTAATGCAATAAAATATAAGTTTAAGTCAGTACTCCTGTAGTATAGCAGCTTCCATGTACCTTCCATGTGCTATTATCAGTTCCATAGCCTCATCTACCCTCGCTCTTAGAGAGTCCTCGCTGGCCAGCAGCAGTAGTAGTTGCGCAGGAGACAATTCTAGCAGCATACCAGTAATTTTACTAGCAAAGGCCTAAAGAAAAATATCTGATTAGTTTTACAAATCTCAGTATCTCATATAGATTACACAATGTAGCATCTACGTGGAACAAGATAAAGAGTACCTGTCAACAAACTAAACCTTTAATATATTGTTCCTTATGTAATTATAAGACACTTTGCTACTTATTTGCTGTTAAAATTCTCAACCTTTATGTGTTTTTAATGTGATTGAAAAAACGGCCACTAGGTGGCTCTGTTTTGTTCCCTTCGCAAGTCAAACCTTAAGTTTGGTCTCCTCCCGGCCTGGCAGGAAACCAAACTCAGGAAGTGCGCGAGGGGCATGGTGAGGCACAGCTCGCAAAGGCTTCATTGACATCCCGCCTGCTGGGGAACGCCCACTTTCTCCTGCCCGGAGCTAACACAATGTGAGCAAGGGGAAAGGTATGATACACAGCTTTTTAAAGCTTGGAAAATTAAAGCGTACCCATCAGATGCAACAAAAAAATAATTTTTAATATAATCACTCAGTACCTAATCCTGACCATGTGCATCTATTTTTTTATGTGTCTAGCACCTTTATTTTTTATTACACTTAATTTAGCTCACTAGTTTGAATTCCTCTCAAAGGGAAGGGGCGTGGCCTCACTGTGCAGGTCTCCGCCCCCTCCCTCAGTATGCTGTCTGCTCACATCTCCCCTAGCATTAGCAAAACTACAACTCCCAGCTTGTCCTCACTGACAGTAGCGGGACACAACCTGACAGTGGGGGGGGGGGGGATTTTTCCTCCAGCTATGAGCCCTGCACTCACAGCTGTCAATCAAGGAAGTGTGTCCATGACATAGGTGATGACGCATGGACACAGCAGGACTCGTATGTGTCCAAGCAGGCAGGGGGGGGGAGGGATGTTTGACTGGCTCTTTCAGTATGAACAGAAAATTTTCTAATGAAAGCAATTGCAAAACCTATTGTTTTTTTGTATCTGACAGTGCCCATTTAAGGGCAGGAGGGGTGTTAGGAGTAGTTAGGGAATATAATCTGAGTTAGTTGAGAAAATATGGTTTGATGACAGGTACTCTAACCGTACATACCGGCTGCATGGCTTGTACCCGTGGATAAAGCCTCTCGCCAAGAGCCTGTCTGTGAGCAGGTAATGGGTCAGGGTCATCGCTGGGATTCCCCTCAGAGGCTGGCCTGAATGGTCTGGTATCAATAGACAGCTGTCTTCTGAAATCCCTAAAATAAAAAACAGGCGTTACCCCCAAAAAACATAGAAATACCAATACCGTACATGATCCAGAATAACTGTATACAAACCTGTCTCTATCCCGACGAGAACCAGCTCGTAAACCACTGCTCCTTCTCATGTCTCTTTCCCTTTCCCGATCTCTCTCCCCTCTGTTTCTTAGTCTCTGCATCAAACCTTTAAAAAATTGCAAAAATAGTTCATGAATAATATGTTTACCAACATTTAAAGGTTATGTACATACAGATTTATGAGAGTGAGTGTTACAAATAGAAAACTAATTGCTTTTGTGGCAATTTCCAAAGGATAGTTTATCGATATCAGATCGGTGGGCAGTATAGCTCTCGATCAGCTCATTAAAGAGGCCACGGCACTCAGACAAGCACTGCTGCCTCTTCATTGTCTACCATACACAGCCCAATAAATAGTATAGCGGCTGAGCCTTACACAGCAGTTTATTACATCTCAGCCTGATCCAACGTCATGGGCCTGAGCTAAGTGTAGTATCAGGCACAGCCACTACAACCTGTCTAGTAATACAGAGGCCACATTGTCAGTCTAAATGCTACAACCTCTGGCCTAAGGAAAAGCTTTGTGACTTGGGAATACCCTTTTAGGGTACGTTCACACGTACGCAGATTTGATGCACAGGATTTTCTGCTGCAGATTTCAATGTAAACTAAATGATTGGGCACAGCTTCTAATTGGCAGTTACAAATCCTGCACATCAAATCTGCGCAGGATCCTGTATGTGTGAATGTACCCTAAAAGAATAGCTCACACCATCTTTTTTTTTTCTCTGTCCCTGCCTATTGCCCATCTATCCCTAACCCCCTCCCTGCCTTTACATTTTTTTTTTAACTATCTGAGAAATGGCTTCTTGTCTGCCTGGCAGTGAGTTCATTTACCAGGCAGACTTCCCCAGCAGGCACGACGTCACTGATGCCTGCTGGGGGGCTGACTTTCGCCCTTAGCTCATCTATACAGGGTGCCTCCAGCTGTTGCAAAACTACAACTCCCAGCATGCCAATAGATGTCAGGGCAAGCTGGGAGTTGTAGTGGTGAAACAACTGGAGGCACCCTGTTAGATGAGCTAAGGGCGAAAGTCATCCCCCCAGCAGGCATCAGTGACGTTGTGCCTGCTGGGTAAGTCTGCCTTGTAAATGAGCACACTACCAGGCAGACAAGAAGCCATTTTTCAGATAGTTAAAAAAAATATTAAAGGCAGGGAGGGGGTTAGGGATAGATGGGCAATAGGCAGGGACAGAGAAAAAAAATAGTTTGGAGAACAAGGCCCTATTGGGTTTAGGATCAGCTGATCACTGGGGCACCTGCATTACTAGAATAGGTTGCCCATTTTCGTGAAACAACTGGAGGCACCCTGTGTTGAGAACAATAACTTTGTTATGGCCATGGCTGCGGCGCTACCCCACTCCTACCCCGGGTTAAAAACAAATTACTTTGTTATGGCGCTACCCCGAATCCCCTCCCCCCCCAAAAAAGAGTTACCCAAGTGCAGACCAGTCCTGAGGCACCAGCAGCGGCGCGTATATGCCGGGAGGCAGGGCCGGCGTGTGAGGCCAGGGAGCCAATGCATGCTCAGAGCTCACTCCTGCCTGTCTGACAAGCAGGGAGTGAGCGCAGGCTGAATAAATTAGGACCAATTGCCCGGCATCGGTCCTAATTCATTGGTGACGTCATGTCATGCTGCAGCCGGCAACTAAAATTCACTATTTTAATGATAAAACAAATAATGAATATATTAGAGATATGTTGTAGTACATAAGTACTACAACATATCAACAAAAAAAAAAAAGTTTGGCGACAATGCCCATTTAAAAGAATTTTTTCTGTCTACAGATTCTATGCGGACTGTAGAATGAGGCATAAGAACCCCCACAGATCTAAACATCTGGCAGGTCATTGACATGTAAGCAGCTTCTTAAGTGATAGTTAAGTTACCCTTTAGAGCAGTGGTCTTCAACCTGCAGACCTCCAGAGGTTGCAAAACTACAACTCCCAGCATGCCCGGACAGCCAATGGCTGTCCGGGCATGCTGGGAGTTGTAGTTTTGCAACCTCTGGAGGTCCGCTGGTTGGAGACTACTGCTTTAGAGGATTCAACCATAGAAACTAGAAAGTTATAAATATGAAGTGTCCTTACTTGTATGAGTCCCTTTGTTGGCGTTCTGGACACAGTCTAGACTCGGCAATTTTTCATTGGAAAGAAAAGCCTGTGCGATAGCTGTGTAGAAGCTTCGGGCCACTCCGCTGCCTTCTCCAGGCTCATCTTTGAAGGTGACTTTCACTCTGTGGACAGCCATTGGTGTTGTGGCACATCTTCTCCCAAAATGATTGTTTAACTGTCTCATGGTTTGCTGAATAAGGAGATCTCGGTCCCTGTCAACCTACAGACCATAGGAGTTTATATCATTCACTTCACACACAAAACATTATAGCTATATATCTTTATATATACCTCCACTCGTACCTCCAGGGTTAGGTCTCTAGACTGTTGATTTCTAAGCTTTTCCATCTCTCTTCTGAACTTGGACTCTTTCACTTCAAAACCCCCCAACTCTGTGAGAATCTGGTAAAGGCAAAATATATTATTGTACAGGAGACAAAAATTCACACAATGTTAAGTGAAAACAGAGTCTCAAAACGTTAACACTCTGGGATGAGCATGAACTACCTTCCCGCTGTGACATGTATAAATGTCATAACGGGAAGGGGTTAAAGGGGTACTCCGGTGGAAAACTTTATTTTATTTATTTTTTAAATCAACTGGTGCCAGAAAGTTAAACAGATTTGTAAATGACTTCTATTAAAAAATCGTAATCCTTCCAGTACTTATTAGCTGCTGAATACTACAGAGGAAATTCTTTTCTTTTTGGAACACAGAGCTCTCTGCTGACATCATGACCACAGTGCTCTCTGCTGACATCTCAGTCCAGAGCAGCATATGTTTGCTATGGGGATTTTCTCCTTCTCTGAACAGTTCGTACAATAGACAGAGATGTCAGCAGAGAGCTCTGTGTTCCAAAAAGAAAAGAATTTCCTCTGTAGTATTCAGCAGCTAATAAGTACTGGATTTTTTTAATAGAAGTAATTTACAAAACTGTTTAACTTTCTGGCACCAGTTGACTTAAAGGGCCTTAAGTTACATGCCAACTATGTTCAGATGTCTACAAAAAATAAAATAAAAATGTTTTGAATACATACTGGACAAAAAATAATCATAAGACACAGAGGCATATAATGACTAGTGAGCTTGGTTAAATGTCCTTTGTCCAAGAGACCAAAAGGGCTGGCGGGATGAGAAAAGGAGCGGGAAGGAAAACACATTTGTTTCACAAGCCAAAGATGGCCAAGCTAAATCATGAACATGGAACAGCAGTAGAAGGACTCATGGGAGATGAAAGGACCAAATGGTTGAACCCCAAGATGATGTGTAAAGGAAATTCCCTAACACATGAAGAGGCAACCCAATAGAAAGAAGGGGAATCAGATAGGGAGTAGCAAGAGAAATGCCAACTGAGAATGCCACAGGATGGCGAGGAAAGCACCAAAAGGTCACCTGTCACTCAGGGGAAGAGAATCTAAAGCCAATAACACTCCATTCCAGGGGGGGGGGGGGGGAATTAAAAAATTGGATTATGTGGGCCTCTAAAAGAACAAAAATGTGGATCTTGGCTAATTCTGTTGACTATATCAAGCTGTAGGTCATCTTAAAGAGAAGGGCAGATGAACAAGCAAGCATGGCAGACACATCCAGGAAATTACCAAGAAAAAAATATATAAAAAAAAACAACCAGCCATGAAAGTGTGTAGATACTAGAGCAGCCAACCATGTTGAACCAAGAGGGTGACATATCTACCCTGAAGGCAGTGGTGATACAAGATCAGTAAGGATTAAGGACGCCGGCTCTAGATGAACTCAAGGAGGACAAGGTAAAATCAAAAGGTAGTTTAATCCCAAGATGCAACGCATTTCACTGCAGGTTTGCAGCTTCATCAGGCATGCCTGATAAAGCTGCAAACCTGCAGTGAAACACGTTGCATCTTGGAATTAAACTAATTTTTGATTTTACCTTGTCCTCCTTGAGTTCATCCTGCGCCTCGTGGAGCGGCATCCACCCCGAAGCCTTAATGATCTTGTACTACCATTCAGCTTGAGGGCAGCGGATAGCTCTGTTACCTATGTGCCTACCATTGTTGTGTATGTTGGTACACAACTATATGGGGTGAGCGGCTTTCATGCCTCTTATTTATTTATATCTATTATCACACCAAGGTGCGCTCTTCTTTCACTTATAGACTGAAGCCAGTGGAGTAATTGGAGAGGAAAAAAAATGTGCGGCTCATATGGCTCATGGGGAGAAAAAAAAAAATGGGTTCCAGACAGCAACAGTAATACCTGTCCAGCATGACTGTCCCTTTGGGGACCCTTGTAGAGGTGAGAATAATTCTGGTCTCGATGCTGTGAAGAAGTCCATGAAACATTAAACAGGATTAGTCTGATTGGCTAGGTGTTGTCAGATTATCACGAGGCTGAGCCAATGACAGTCGAAGGCATGTGGAGAATGGCTGCACAGAATCTTTGAATGCAGCCTAAACCAGTAAGGCCATTAACCAAAAATGTATCTCTAGGCGGTCCCAGGGTAATTGAATAAAAAAAAAAAAAAAATCACAAATCCCTGAAGGCCAGCCGGGCCCCAGGGGAGAAATTGCCTATTCACTTCGAGACCCCTTTAATAATATGTTTAACTTAATTATTTCCAATAAAAAATACCACAGTGCACCAATAAATCTGTGTTTAAAAACACGTGCAAAGACAATATTGTCCTGATCAGTTCTTCGATGTTTACTTATTTGGCAGAAATCTCTTGAGTTATCACTCTTTAGTGTTATAGTATTGCAGCACATATACTTTACACTAGTAACTACTGCTGCTTTCTGGCTAGGATTCCACTGAGGTTTTTTTCCACCAGGAAAAACTGCCAGTAAAACTTCCACAGCTTTTTCCTGAGTTTTGGAAGTTTTTCTGGTGTTTTTCCTGGTGTGTGGAAACAGCCAAATTTGTCCCCTGTGGCAGTTTTTTTTCACTGTCTTCAGGTACCACTCTGTGGGTTGGATGCTGAGCGCCCGGTCCATAGAGATGAGGAGTGATGTACAGCATCACTACTCACCTCCCCCGGCCGTATAGTATACAGGGGGGGCAATAGTGTACCCATATATACTATACAGGAGCCGGGAATCCTGTCACCAGACTGACAGCACTCCCTGCTCCTATAGCCCCTTTGGGCGGTATACAGAATATACAGCTATCTATAGATAGTATATAGTGTATACAGAAGACGAGCTCCGCTTACCTCCCTCGCTCCCAATCCCTGCCGGGTCTGTGTAGCTCCGTCTCCTAGTGAGGACGTCATTAGGGGGTGGGGCTACATACGGGAGGCAGAATGGTAAGTATGAGGCTCTGTTCACATTGTCCATTTTGTATAATTTGAACAGACACTTCTGCCAGTATCTTCCCAGACACGGAGACTCCAGATGTTAAACTACAACTCCCAGCATGCCCAGACAGCCAAAGACTGTCTGGGCATGCTGGGAGTAGTAGTTTTGCAACAATTGAAGGCTCTCTGTCTGGGAGGACATAGCATTTTGGGCGCTCTCCCCAACGGAGAGCGGCAAAAATGTCCTAACCCATTTTCTGTGTTTCTTTTTCTTCTCGTTTTAGATCAGTGTATGTAGATTTGGTGGATTATGGCAATTGACTAGATTTTTCTTTTAATAAAATAGCTAACGAGGGCTGTGTGTGTGTGTGTGTGTGTGTGTGGGGGGGGGGGGGGGGGTAAGAGTTTTTTTTAAATAAAATAATTTTTCCAATGTGTCGTGTTTTCTTTAAATTGAATTTTCAGGCTTAGTAGTGGAAGCAGTCTTATTGACAGAATCCATTACTAAAGCCAAGCTTATCGTTAGCCAAAAACAACAGCTATTGCTAACCCCCAATTACCCCAGTAGCCACCGCCACAGGGGAAGAGTCGGTACCATCAGGCCCAGAGCATCAAATATGGCGCTCCCGGACTAGGCGGTAAAAGGCTGGCGTTAATTAGCCATAATAGTCATTAGGCGTTTTTTCCCATAAATAAATAAAAAAAAAAAAGGCATAGAGTTCCCAGTATTTTTATTCTCAGCCAGATACCAACCACGCAGAAACAGCCTGATGTTACCAGGATGGGAGAGGACCATTGTTACTGGCCTTCCCCAGCCTAACTAATGCCAGCCTGCTACCACCTAGGCCCAGGAGCGCCATTTTTGACGCTCCAGGCTTGGTGATACCGGCTCTTCCTAGCACCCCTGTGGCGGTGGGTAATGGGGTAATAATTGGGGGTTAGCGCTACCTGTTTTTGGGGCTAACGCTAAGCCCCGGCTTAGTAATGGATTACGTCAATAAGACGGCTTCCGCTACTAAACCTGAAAATTAATTAATTACAAGAAAAAAAAATCTAGTTCATTGCAGTAATCCACCAAAATCCGCCGCAATCCTCTGCATACACAGATCCGAAACGAGAAGAAAAAAAGAAACAAAAAATGGGTTAGGGCATTTTTTTCTTCCCAAACAGAGAGCCTCCAATTGTTGCAAAACTACAACTCGCAGCATGCCCAGATAGCCTTTGGCAACAACTGGAGTTTCACTGTCTAGGATGACACTGGCAGAAGGGTCAGTTCACATACAAAATGTACAATGTGAACAGAGCCTCATACTTACCGCTCTGCCTCCCGTCTGTAGCGCCGCCCCTAATGCCATCATCACTAGGGGGTGGAGCTACACAAACCCGGCAGGGACAGTGAACGAGGGAGGTAAGGGGACTTCGCTGTATATTCTGTATACCGCCTAAAGGATTAACCTACACTGTCTAGCAGTGTAAGTTCTCTTTTCTTTAAGGGCTGGCACATAGCGCACAGCTCAGCAAAGGGTTAAGTGAGCCAGCAATGTGTATACTGTACACACATTGCAGGCTCAATATAAGTTCTTGCTGGGCAGTATATATACGACGATCTACTGCTCAGTATCAGCTGTTCTCCCGACTCTGAGTCCTCAAAGTCACATCAGGAGGATTGCAACATGTGTCAGGAGTGACACTTGCTGCCACCTGTCCCTTACTACAGGTACTACTGCTTCCAACATGGAGTGCACTCTGCTCCATGCTGGGAATGGTGGTACCTGTACTAGTAGACAGATCACAGCGGGTGCAATTTCTGACACCCGTTGCGATTTGTCTTTTAATGCAGGTACTACCGCTTTTAGCATGGAGCTGAGTGTGCTCCATGTTGGGAGTAGTAGTACCTGCAGCTAAGGACAGATCACAGCGGATGTCAATCCTGACACCCGTTGCGATCATCCTGTATGATGTATAGATTCGGCCGGCAGCTCTTGTCTGGTGGTCCCCTGCACTGCCATATGTATACCTATTCATATTTCCCACAGAGTTGTGATTGGCTGCAACCATCTGGCCAATCACAGCGCTCTGCAGGCAATATGAATTTGTGATGTAAATAACTTCACATTGCAGAACATAGTGCAGGATAGCGGAGAAGAGCAGCCGTGCCACGGCTTCTATACATATATAGGAGGATCGCAACGGGTGTCAGAAGTGACACCTGTGCGATCTGTCTATAAGTACAGATACTACTACTACTCCCCCCCCATGATGGAACAGTGTGTTCCATGCTGGAAGTAGAACTACTAAAATGTAAAAAATAAAGAAAAAAGTTAACACTTTATTAAACACATTATTAAAATAAATTACTAAAAAAGTTTAAAAAATTAAAAAAATATATATATTTTTACATTTAAATGGCCCCTTTCTACATTTTTATTATTGTCTGCTACATTTTTAGTGCCCTGCCCGCCCACATAAATTGATCCCTGTTATCAATAAAAATGTTGGTATAAAAAAATATAAATTGTTATACAATTTTTTTCCATCACTACTATATCTTTTGTATTATTTTTTTAATGGTACCCTACGAAATGTTATTAAAAAAGCATCTCCATCCCTCTTTTGGATCGCTTAAGTCCAAGAACAGAATAAAATCCGCCTGCAAAAATGCCAAAGTTAAAACCCACATGAGTTTTTTTCCCAAAAAAAAAAAAAAAAAGCCAAAGTCTTAGCAAGTGGTCGTTTTGGAAAACTGACAAGGAGCCAGAGAGCCCAAAAGGATATTAAAAAAATTAATAAATAAAAAAAAAAAACTGAAAAACGGCAAGTGGATCTGGCATTTTGCAGTTCACTATTGACTTGTGGCTAACATCTGGCCACAGCGTTTTTTCTCATAAAAAAAACAGTGCGTGCCAGGCATTTTTATCAGCGTTTTTACATGAAAAACCTCAGTAGAATCCTAGCCTCTACCGCCCATATTATTCCCCATTGTAGGTCACACCCTGCTATTAAAACTTTCAATCGCTTGATCTTCCCGAAGTACTGTCAAGGGACAAGGCACAAAGTGGCCAGTAAGGGTATGTTCACACGAGCGGATTTTCGCAGCGTATTTAGCTGCGGATCCGTTGGTGAAAGCCCGCTCTATGCTGTCTTTACATGTGCCTGCTCGTAGCGGCAATACGCCACTACCAGCAGGCACACTGCCATGTGCGAGTTGCAGTATACTCGCACATCGCGGGAGCTCTCTGCCTAGCTCAGAGCAGGGAGAGTGGCCGCAATGTGCAAGTACGCCATGCACATCGCTGCAGTGTGTCTGCTCACCGTGGCGTATTGTAGAGCAGGCACATGTAAAGACAGCATAGAGCGGGGCCTTCACCAGCGGATCCGCAGCGTAAAATACGCTGTAAATCTGCTCGTATGAACGTACCCTAAAGGAGGGAGTCCTGACTCTGCAGCCAGCAGCAAATGACACCATCTAGCAAAAGAGGGAGATCTGCATAGAACCTTCTTTTCCCTTGTGGAAGAGTGATAAAGGGCCTGGTACACACAAGCAGAACAATGGTTACACATCAGCAAGAGGAAAACTGCAGGACAGAAGGGATCACCTATGAATGGGAGGGAGGTGTCCGGCTGACACGTACGATATATTGCAGCCACGCCATAAACAAGAGGAAGACAAAATACACCACAAGCAGACCTCTAAGGAGTGGTAATGTGGTTGCATTCATCATCTGCACAATAGGTCAGGTACCCCAATTAGTAAGTGAAGGCATCTGAATAACACAAAAGAGCAGTCCGAGCAGCAACCAGGAGGGGAGGAAAAGACTCTCAAACTACAACTCCCAGCATGCCCGGACAGCCATTGGCTGTCTGGGCATGCTGGGAGTTGTAGTTTTGCAACATCTGGAGGTCCGCAGGTTGGAGACCACTGGTCTAGACTGAGGGTCTGGATCTGGTTGGTGCGCGATCCACCACACCAATTCCTCTGGATAAAAAGGTCTGCTGCGTAGAAACAATAAGCTAAAAGTGATGAGCTCCGTGTCTACAGGAGGGGTATAGACAGTACAGGAGAAGCACTTTCTTGCATTTGTTACTTACAGAACCAGGCTCTGCTCCCACATCTTCCATAAACACTCGACCAAAGAGTTCAAGGGATAATCTCCACCTCCCCAACAGCATATCATGGGATATCATCATGCCCATAAAACTGCACTGTGGCCTAAAAAGTATATAGGAAAAAAAACAACTTACATACAAATATTTTACTAATAACCAGTAAGACCATTAAAGAGGATTTCAGTGCATTTTACATTGCTTGCCTATAAATGTCTGAAGTAAAAAGGGAATGACAACTGTGCTGCAGTTACCTGGCACCAACACTACACAAAGACAACCAATTCCTGGCTCTTTTTAAAGTGTATATGCCGAAGCTGTTTCTTTGCCAAACAGCTGATTTAGCAATGGTGCTGGGACCCACCAATCAGACGTGTGGATAGGGTAGGATGTAAAAAGGCCCAGAAAACCTCTTTAAAGTCATTTTACACACTATCTTCTCCATTAGTTTTACAATAATCCTTATCATCAATCCTCATCTATCCACCACCACCCTCATCATCCCCATGCCCACCATCACCACCAAAACTACCTGAATGATGTCAAAGGCGGACCCTCACTCTCAGTCAGACCAATTTCTGCCAATAAACTGCTTTTTAGCTGAGCTGCTAGATCATGTGCAGAAGGTCCAGGCTTTGAGTTTTCTACTTCTTCTGCAGGTGCATTTTCTTCTACGGTTTCTTTCTGTCGGTTCTGCATGCTCATTACATTCTTCAAGTTAGCAGCGTATGACATTTTGGTTGGCAGAACCTACAAGAAACAAACGAGTCATTAAGGACTATAAAAATGGCCCATTTCCCTATGTACTTTATGTAATGTAACACTAAGACAACAAATGATGTAAATGTAAAAACACTTCATATAGATTTTTATCAGCAGTCCATGCTGCACTCCAGAGGGTCTACACCAACCCTGAAAGCCAAGTCAGGGCTTAACTCTGACCTCTTATCTCAGAACACATACAATTCTGGGCAGTGGTCCCTTGTGGAAACATGTATTTTCCGTACGTCAAAAGGCGGCACGAATGGGTTAATGCATTCCTGCTGACCCAGAAGAAGAGCACCAACTGGCAATACAATTAGAGACAAGAAATTAACACCCCTGCACACCTGAATGAAGCCTATAAGAACCTAATGAGACCACAGACACTTGTATTTTTTTTTCCTCCTCACTCACGGAGGAAGAAGTTAGAGACAAGACCTCTCATACCTGACACTTCAGGGTCCTTGAAAAAGATTAAGGCCAGCCACATACCGGATGCAATCTCCGGTCCCTCAGTCATGCCTCCGGCTGCACGATCTAAGCCTGCGGCGGAAAAAAACATTTTACCACCTCCTGGGACCCGCTATCTCCTATATTGGGCTAAGTACTGCGGCTGGTGTGGGGAGGCGTGGTTTCAGCAGAGCGTGTTCTTCTGGCTTTTCTAGCACCGCTAGGAGGAATAGCGGTGATGCAGAGGGACTCCAACATGGAGCCGGGTCCGGACGCCGAGGGAGTCTGTGCTCATGCGCCTGCACTGTGTCCGGCGCTGGCTGGATGTGAGTAACAGCGTGCTTTATTATTTGGCAGGTTTCTGCCAGGGCTGCGCTCAGCCTAGGCAGCAGATCCTTCAGCCGATATAAGGTTTGGTGAGGATTCCTTTTTCCCTCTATGGCCTCATCTAGTTTTTGGTTTGTGTTAATGTGGCGGGATCTTCTGTGTTTTTTTCTATAGATGTCGCATCACCGCGGGAAAGCCAAAAGAAAGAACAGTCATAATGTGTATACAGTGTGTCAACAGCCATTGCCAGAAACCTGGAACAAAGCATCTGTGAACCTTGTCTTAATCCATCTGAGATACAACCCAGTGCCTTCCTGGGATGGCTTAAAGGGCAAATGCTTTATTACTTTCTGCAAGTACTTGGAAAGATTTTGCCTTCTCACCCAATACTATCGGAGTGGTTCAAGAAAGCCGGTCTAAACCGGAAAAGACAACGGATGCTGGGGCCAGATTCAAACTACTTATAGATTGGACCCTAAGGTGTACTCCGAGTGGGAAGATCTGCCAAAACTAGATTTGGCAGCGGCGAGACTGGCGAAGAAATCTTTATTTCCATCAGACGAGCCTTCAAGGCTGTCAGATCCCTTAGAGATCCCTTCTGAGTTTCTATGCAATGCACCTATTGATGTTTTAAAGTTTTCATCAAGAGCCCTAGCATTGTCTAATGCTACCAGATGTGTGCTTTGAATTAAGCAGTGGGGAGGTGATCTCTTCAAAATTTCGTTTCGTTAGCCTTCCTTTTAAATCCTCCGCTATGTTTGGGCCCCAATTAAAAGAAATATTAAAATCCTTTAATGAGGAAAAGGATGCAGAATTTCTGCTACAGAAAAAGAAGCTTACTAGAGCTTTTTATGGAAGGCCCAGAAATTCTCCAAAAAGGAATTATTCCTTTCATTCAAACAGAATGACCGACTACAAGAGAAAATTGGAAGCCTCCGCCTCATGTAAGAAAAAGCCTTTCCTCAAAAACAAGGAATTATGACGCCATCAGCAGTTTCCTTGTGTAGGGGGAAGGTAAAAATTATTTGCAAAATCTGGCAAAGGACATCGGATGCTTGGGTTATGGACATCACCCCCAGAGGTTACTCACAAGAACAAAAGACCTTTCCTCCAGAAAGGTTCTTGCTCAACAGAACTTCCAATCCAGTGGTAAACGACCGGGTGGATCAGTTTATTCGGAAGCAAGCTCTGGAAGAGGTTCCTCCAGAAGAACAGTTCAAGGGTCTATATTCTACAATTTTTGCGGTTCCCAAAGCCTCAGGGGATTGGAGGTTGGTGATCGATCTATCCTACCTGAACAGTTTTTTCGTTAAAAAGAAGTTCTGCATGGAGTCCATTCTTTCAGGGGTCTTGAACATAGGAGACTTCCTAGCATCTATAAATCTCCAAGACGCATATCTGCACATTCCTATCCTTCAGGCACACAGGAAGTTTCTCAGGATTGCGGTTCTGGTCCATCACAAAATTCAACACCTACAGTTCACTTGTCTACCATTTGGCATAACATCAGCTCCACGGGTGTTCACCAAGGTGGTGGTTTTGACTGGAGCTGTCCGTCTCCAAGGAATCTGTGTGACACCCTACCTGGACGATTGGCTTCAGAGCTCAGTGCCAAGATCTGTCAGTTCGTCACCTCAACATCACACTCCAGTTTCTTCACAATCACGGTTTCTAGTGAATGTCAAGAAGTCCTGCCTCAAGCCTCCAACGGTAATATCTTACCTAGGATTTACAATAGATTGTCTTCAGATGAAGCTATTCCTCTCTCATCACAGAGTGCTCAGTCAGAGGACGACAATGCTCTGCTGCATCGCCACGAATGCTCGATAAGACAAGCGACGAGGGCTCTCTGAATGTTAACCACCTCGTTGGAAGCAGGAAGCAGTACCATGGGCAAGAGCTCATTTCAGGAGGTTGAAAGATTATAGCCTGAAGAACTGGGAAAGATCACAGCAGTCTCTGGATACAGTCATCAAGATTCCTGTTTACTTGAAGATAGATCTGAAGTGGTGGTTGCATCCGAACAGGTTTCTTCAGGGCAAGACTCTTTGGAATCTGACTCCAGTAGTCCTCTCAACGGATGCCTCAGGCTCGGGTTGGGGTGCCCATGTAGAGGAGGCATGGGTACAAAAGGTTGTGGACTTCAAAGGAATTGGACATGTCTTCGAATCTGAAAGAACTCACGGCCATCAGGAAAGCTCTCTTCCACTTCAAGCCAAAGATTCAGCACAAGCCTGTTCAAATTCAGTCAGACAACTTACCATCAGTATTCTACCTCATCAAGCAAGGCGTGACAAGGAGCCGGTTGATGCAGAAAGAATGTGTTCACATCATGTTTTGGGCAGGGGAAAATCTCCTGTCTATCTCGGCAGTCCACATCAGAGGATCAGAAAACACCAGGGTAGACTCATCAATCCGGGAGAATGGGAGCTCAATCCGAGAATCTTCAAGTCCTTGACGATCAGATGGGGGATGCCAGACTTTGATGCCATGCCAAATCAACGAAACCAAAAACTTCCACAGTTCTGTTCTCTGTCAAGGACAGGGAATCCGGTGGTGGACGGCCTGTCGATCAGCTGGAGGAGGTTTTTTGTTTAATGTTTTCCCCCCCGACTCCCCTAATTTCCGAGTGAGCTGCAGAAAATTTGGCACGAGGTGACAGCCCTGGTGATACTCCCGTTATGGCCCAGAAGGGTTATGTTTCCTCTCACATTGTTATCGTGCGGAAACTTCCAGACCAGAAGGATCTCCTCCTTCAGTCAAGGATGCTGCATCCAGAACTCCAAAGACTTCAGTTGACGGTTTGGAATATGAACGAAGAATACTGACAGATCAAGGCCTGTCTCGAGAGGTGAAAACTACTCTACTGGCATCCAGGAAGCAGTCAACTCTAAAGGTTTACAAAAGCATTTGGTCCTTGTATTCAGCCTGGTGTGTAAATAATTATTTTTCAATGGAGGATGTGTCTGTACTACAGTTTCTACAGGAAGGCTTCCAAAAGGGTCTGAAGCCAAATACACTGAAGGTTCAGTTGACTGCCATTAATTCAAATGTTAATGGTGTATTTTCCAAAATGGCTTTGGTCTCAAGATTCTTTAAAGCTATTAACAAGCTTCGGCCAACTTTTCATAATCCTATGCCTACATGGGATCTTACTTTGGTTTTGGGCAGACTGTGTTGTCACCCATTTGAGCCTATGGAAGATTCATCATGGAAATAACTAAGTGTCTGTTCCTGGCGGCAATAATGTCAGCCAGAAGACTGAGTGAGTTACAAGCGGTTTCTTCAAAAGATCCTTATCTCAGGATTTTGCCGGATGCTGTAATTTTAAGAACCATACCAGGTTTATTACTGAAGGTTTCTACTATGGCAAACATCAATCAGGAAATTTTATTACCCGTACTCAAGCAGGGATAGAGTGATGACATTCATCTCCTGGACATCAAAAGATTCATTGTTATTTATTTGAAAAGAACAGCTGCCTTTAGGCAATTAGAAGCACTGTTTCTGCAGTTTCAAGGTCCAAAGAGGACGAAAGGCCAGTAAACCCTCCCTGGCAAGGTGGATTAGGGATACCATTAAGCATTGTTATACCCTGGAAGGCAAAGGATCTCCTCTGTCGTCAAGGGCACATTCTACTAGATCTATGGCTGAATCTTGGGAAGAAGAGAGATTTTTTATACTTGCCGTAAAATCTCTCTCTCGAAGGATCCATTGGGGGACACAGACCTTGGGTATATGCTGCTGTCTCTAGGAGGCTTAACACTATGGGAACCAAAAAGTCGGCCCCTCCCAGCAGGATATACCCGCCTCCAGGCCACTGAGCTAATCAGTTTTAGTCCCAGAGCAATAGGAGGAGACAGACAGGTCAAAGGAAAAAACCATGAACTGTCCGAGAATCAGAAGAAAAATGGCCTAGGTGGCCTAGGAAGCAGGCTGTCTCTTTCGACGACCTTCCGTAAGGACGAAAAAGGAATCGCACTGACGAAAGGAAGAGGTGACAGAAAGATAAGTCCGAACAGCCCGTACCACATCTCATCCCAGGGAGCGCTTGCTCCACAAATTGGAAGGAGCAGGACAAAAGGACAATGTCCTCGTTGAGATGAAAAGCTGAAACGACCTTAGGTAAGGACGGATCTGGCCGGAAAACAACCTTGTCCTGATGAATTATCAGGAAAGGAGAACGGCAGGAGAGAGCTGCCAGTTCAGATACTCTCCTAATGGAAGTAATAGCTATAAGAAAAGCCACCTTCCAGGATAGGAGGCGAAGGGGAACCTCCCTAAGAGGCTCAAAAGGTGCGTCATGGAGAGCGCCTAGAACTAATTTCAAGTCCCAAGGGGGAGAAGGGGACCGGTAAGGGGGAACAGCGTGTGCCACGCCCTGAAGGAAGGTCCTGGGAACAGAAAAGGTAACTGGAGAAAGGTCAGAGTTTCACACCAACGAAAGTAAGCCCGCCAGATACGGTGATACATTTTCGCAGAGAAGGGCTTGCGAGCCCTGAGCATGGTGCGAATTACCGGGGAAGAGAAGCCGCGGGCCCTTAGAACCGCAGTCTCAACCGCCACGCCGTCAAATGCAGTGTAAATTGGGGTGGCAAAGGGGATTCTGTGACAGTAGGTCTGGACGAAGTGGAAGACGGAACGGTACGAAGCCCTCGTCGGCGTACCATGCCCTTCGGGGCCAGTCTGGAGCCACCAGAATGGCGGGGACTCCTTCCGCAATTGAGCTTCCTCAGAACCCTGGGAAGGAGGGGGAGGGAACAGATAGGGCAGGACAAAGCCCGACCACGGAATTACTAGGGCATCCACGGCTAGAGCCAGGGGGTCCCTGGACTTTGACACAAATGTCGGAATTCTCCGGTTGCGTCGAGACATGAAGAGATCCATGTCTGGGGTCCCCCAGAGGTTGCAGATCTGTGCAAACACCTCCGGAAGAGGAGACCACTCTCCGGGGGGTCGGCTGAGGACCGACTGAGGAAATCCGCTTCCCAGTTGAGCACTCCCGGAAAGTGAATCGCCGAAATGGCCAGAACTTCTTGTTCCGCCCAGAGGAGGATCTTTGTCACCTCGGACATGGCAGATGAGCTGCGAGTGCCGCCCTGCCGATTGGCGTTGTCCGACTGGACACGGTGGCCCTGAAGGAAGGGAGAGGAAGGGAGAGACAGAGAGAGAGAGACTGTCCCACCGGGCAAGAATCGCCAGCTGAAGAGGACAATGAAACTGGGCAAAGGGTACGGCCTCCATGGCTGCCACCATCCAACCCACGACTTCCATGCAAGAACGGATAGAGACCGGGGATGGTATCCGGAGGGAGCAGATTCCCGACAAGAGGGCCAGACGTTTGTCAGGCGGGAGGCGAATCCGAGCAGAGGCAGAGTCGAACTGAAGCCCCAAGACGACCAGAGACTGGGTGGGGGAGAGAACAGACTTTTCTCGGTTGACCATCCACCCGAAGCGACATAAGGTCTGTAGAGTGAGGGTTACATTCTCCAGAGCCTGGGCTCTGGTGGAAGCCTTAATGAGGAGGTCGTTCAAGTAAGGAATCACCGAGACACCCCTCAACCGTAGTAGGGCTATGACGAGTGTCATGACCTTGGTAAAGACCCGCGGAGCAGTGGCCAGACCGAAGGGGAGGGCCACAAATTGAAAATGACCTTCCGGAACCGCAAAGCGGGAGACTGGCGGGTCCACCGAAGGAGGGGAAGACCACTTTGAGATGAGGTCCTTGGCGAAAGGATACCGTGCCTGAACCTTCTTTGCTTCCTGAAACCTCTTGTCAGTATGCCTCCAGGCGGATTACAGCATCCAACATCTTGGGTGCTGGATGGGCACGGTGAAAGGATACTTCTGGAACTAAGTCCGAAGATCCTGGGTCCTCTAGATGGAAGGTGTCTCTTATGGCCAAAACCAATGAGTTCACCGTGTCAGCCATATCCGATCGGTCCTCTGAATCAGATGCCGAATCGGAGACTTCATCCGCAATTTCTCCAGGAGAATGGGAGCGTGTTGAGGCGGCCCTGGATGAGGGAGAGGCTGACCTGGTACGCGGGTCTGGGGAGCCAGAGCGGCGACCATGAGAGCGTCCTCTGGAAGAGAGACGCCTGCAACCTGCTGGAGCAGGGGAGCGATTCCTCAGAGAGGAGCGTCCATGCCTGCCAGAAGACTCAAGGGAAGACCCTGAAGAAACACCCAGATGACGCTTGCGAGTTCGGTCAGCATAGGGGGAAGGGGATCGGGTTCCTCTGGAGGGCCAGTGAGGAAACCCAGGCTGGAGGGACGGCCGAACCCACAGGGTCTGGAGGGACATCCTGTACAGAAACGACCAGGGGGTCTGGGGGAGCAGTGGGGCAGGCAGAGCAAGTTTGTTCAGAAGAACCAGACATTTTAGAGTTAAAAGCCTTACAAGTGTAATAAGTAAAAAGAAAACAGTCTCACCCAAGTCTGTGTCCCTTAACCAGGCAGCTGCTGGGGAGAACTCCTGTGAGCTAGCTGAAAACTTGGACCAAGGAGCAGGGGAGGCGGGCCGGGCTAGAATAAGGGCACACTGATTGGATGAGAAACTCCTCTCTCTGCGCAAGCAAAGCACTTATAGGAGAGAGTTTTTGCGCCGGAGAAAAGTGAAAGGCGGTGGGCGGAGCTAAACCGCACGTACTGTGAAGCCCCTGTAATGGCGCCCGCTCCTGGCCCCGAGCACACATGCAAAGGTCGGGAGTGGGCGGAGATAACCCGCCGGCAGTTTCCCGGCTGACGGCGGCCAGCGCACACACGCAGCCGCCGAAGAGAAAGTAAAAGCGCTGCTGCCGCTGAAGCCGGCAGCCGCGCACATAGTGATCCCTGGCCCGAAGTGCAGGGAAAATCTCCACACAGAAGCACCACTGTCATCCCCCAAAATGAATAAAGAGCCCCTTTCCATAAAAAAAGGGGGGCTCCATATAGAGAATAAGGAGGGAACAATACCCTCCAGGCAGACCCCCAAAAACTAGCATAAGAGTGGTCACAAGTCAGGGGTCTCCAGAGGTTGCAAGGGCTCATCCAGGACCTGTAGAGAGAGGGAGATATACTCACCTTGTCTGAAGAACCTACCTCATGGAGTCTTCAGTCAGCATTGTCACCTGCAGCAAGCCAAGCTCATAGCGAGGCGAACAGGGAGGTAGGGGGACCCGGACCCATGAGGTACAACCCCAAGCGCTGACCGTTGGCGAGAGGGGGTTAATAGTACATCCAAGATGCCTGCCACCTCTCGCAATGGGGAAACAGTGAACCGCAGTTCCTGAGTCCCCACCTGAAAACAGAAAAAGAAATAAAAGAACTAACACATTCCCTAACTAGGAAAATAAAAAAGACCTGGTCTGAGGAGAATCCCAGACCAGTGTCTATCCTCCTTAGACACTAAACTGAAACTTTTTGGTTACCATAGTGTCAAGCCTCCTAGAGACAGCAGCATATACCCAAGATCTGTGTCCCCCAATGGAGCCGATAGAGAAATATCATGTGGCCATGGGCCAAATCTGCAGAGCTGCAACTTGGGCTTCTCTAAACACCTTCATTAAGCATTATCGATTGGATCTTGCTTCATCCGAAGGATCAGCCTTTGGCTTGAGCATACTCCGAGGTGCCATGAGTCTGATGAACCCATCCTTTGTTATTTTTTGCATCGCTGTGCAAGTCTCATTCGTGCCGCCTTTTGACATACAGGAAGTAGAAAATTAAGGCGGCAAAAGTATACCCCCCCAATGTTATATTGCTGCATACTATACACATGTCTGTGGTCTCATTAGGTTCTTATAGGCTTCATTCAGGTGTGCAGGGGGTGTTAAAGGGGTATTCCAGGCCAAAACTTTTTTTTATATATCAACTGGCTCCGGAAAGTTAAACAGATTTGTAAATTACTTCTATTAAAAAAATCTTAATCCTTCCCATACTTAGCTTCTGAAGTTGAGTTGCTGTTTTCTGTCTAACTGCTTTCTCATGACTCACGTCCCAGGATCTGTGCAGCTCCTATGGGGTTATTTTCCCATCATGCACAGCTCCTGGGACGTGACATCATCATTGTGCAGTTAGACAGAAAACTTCAGAAGCTAATAACTATTGGAAGGATTAAGATTTTTAATAGAAGTATTTACAAATCTGTTTAACTTTCCGGAGCCAGTTGATATATATATATATATATATATATATATATATATATATATATATATAAAAAAAGTTTTTGCCTGGAATACCCCTTTAATTACTTGTCTCTAATTGTATTGCTAGTTGTTGCTCTTCTTCTGGGTCAGCAGGAATGCATTAACCCGTTCGTGGTGCCTTTAGACTTCGGGAAAAGAAAATTTCAGGTAAGAAAAATGTTTTACGTTCTTAATCTGTACACAGTGCCGCCTCCTGAATGTAATCCCCTATCAACCCTTCCTTTGGTCAGCATCACAATCAGCAGGAGTTCACTGCTTATGCGATGTAACCCTTTTCCTTGCTGCTGTAACTCCCTGCTGCTGCAGTAGAGTAATTGCTAAGAAAGGACTGCTTTTTTCATTTAAAGACTTCCTCGCTGTGATCAAGCCACCGTTTGTTTCCTTTCAGCTTACATAGCACCTGGATCAATAAGCAGTGCACTTTCTTCAGAACTATGTCATGGCAGAGAAGAAGAGGGCTTGTGAGTAGGCTCTGTTCTGTTATTGGTAATAGAAATTAGAGATAGAAAGTGCTGACATACTGCCCAGCTCTGGTCTCACCCTCTAAAATGGAGAGTATGAGAAACAGGTATGCAACATGGAGTGAGCTCGCAGGGGTTTAACCCCTTAAGGACCCAGGGTTTTTCCGTTTTTGCATTTTCGTTTTTTCCTCCTTACCTTTAAAAAATAACTATCAAATTATTTTGCACCTAAAAATCCATATGATGGCTTATTTTTTGCGCCACCAATTCTACTTTGTAATGATGTCCGTAATTTTACCCAAAAATCTACGGCGAAACGGGAAAAAAAATTATTGTGAGACAAAATTGGAAAAAAACGCCATTTTGTAACTTTTGGGGGCTTCCGTTTCTACAGTGACACCTTCTCTTTATTATGTAGGTGCATACGATTAAAATGATAACCTACTTCTATAGGTTTGATTTGGTTGTACTTCTGGAAAAAAATCAACTACATGCAGGAAAATTTATGTTTAAAATTGTCCTCTTCTGACCCCTATAACTTAAATTTTTCCGCGTTGCATTGATAGGACTTATTGAAAAGTGACCAAAAATGCACTATTCTGGACTTCGGATTTTTTTTTGCGCGTACGCCATTGACCGTGCGGTTTAGTTAAAGAAATATTTTTAGAATTCGGACATTTCCGCACGCGGCGATACCACATGTTTATTTTTATTTACACTTTTTTTCATGGGAAAAGGGGGGTGATTCAAACTATTAGGGAAGGTGTTAAATTATCTTTATTCACTTTTTTTTGCAGTGTTATAACTCCCATAGGGGACTATAACACTACACACACTGATATTTTACATTGATCACTGGTTTCTCATAAGAAACCACTGATCGATGATTCTGCCGCTTGACTGCCCATGCCTGGATCTCAGGCACTGAGCAGTCATTCGGCGATAGGACACCAGAAGACAAGGTAGGAGACCCTCTTCATGTCTTTCAGCTGTTCGGGAAGCCGCGATTTTGCAGCGGCGATCCCGAACAGCTCCCTGAGCTAACCGGCATGGTTTTACTTTCACTTTAGACGTGGCGTGCAACTTTGAACACAGCGTCTAAAGGGTTAATAGCGTGCGGCACCGCGATCAGTGCTGCGGGCTATTAGCCATGGGTCCCGACCGTTGTTAGAGGCCGGGCCCGAGCTGCTATGAGGCCCCGTGTTATAGAACGGGAGCGCACTCATGACGTATCGGTACGTCATGGGTCCTTAAGAGGTTAAAAACCTCAGTGGTAGCAATAAAATCACCTTTGTCACCACTTTGAAGAGATAAAGGAGTACTAGTATCCCCTATCTACAAGGACAAGTGCCAGATCATGAGGAAGGTCCTGTGTATGGACCGGTGGGATTGATAAGGCCTTCGTGCACTGTCTTTAGGCATGTTGGAGATCCTAGAGTACAGCACTTGTATCTCCAGCGGCCATAGACAGTAAATGAACAGATAGAGCCTGGAACTCCTCCTGGAGATCAACTGCAGAAACTTACCCCTATTCTGTAGATATGTTATGATAGATAGGATATGTTTTAAAGTACTGGAGAACCTTTTTAATGTAAAATAAACCAAAAGAGGTTTGGAAAATTATTTTATAGTACAGGTACACCTTAGAAAATAAAAAAAACACATAGGATACTGTGAGGTTCACTTACAGTACATTATGCAGAACATGTCTACTTAGAGGAATGGATTCTGTGCAGCAATAGCTGGCGCCTGTTCTGTCTTACCTCCAGGCAGTTTCTGTCTACTGTCACTTCTATTAAGCATTTTCCACTATTAGCTGAAGAGGAATAGAGACCCTGACTTGGGCGGCCAAACAAGTCTTCTTTCCGAGCATTGGGCTGTACATGAAAACAGTTGGCATTAAAATCAGTGATATTCAGAAGTATTGTGCAAACTTAAAATTAATAAATTTAACATTTTTGCTCCATTAAGTAGGGAAAAAAAAAAGGTGTGATCTGTAGTAACAAGATTTCAGATCACAAACACAAGTTAAAGGGGTACTTTCCTGGCCAGCATTTGGAAGTAAATGTTCCAAATGCTGTTTTCGCGCTGTGAGGGTCGACCACGCCCCTCATGATGTCACAGCCACACCCCCTCAATGCAAGTCTATGGGAGGGGGTGTGACGGCAGTCACTCCCCCTCCCATAGACTTGCATTGAGGGAGCATGGCCGACTCGCAGAGCGAAAACAGCATTCGGAACATTTGCTTCCGAATGCTGGCTAGTGGAGTACCCCTTTAAAAGTGTGCGAATGTATCAAGCCCATCTGTAGAAAAACATAAAACTTCCCCGTGACTAAACAGATGCGACACAGGATAAGCTTACTACATAATTTACAAGGCTTGTTTATCATGCAGGGTAAATTAAACACAAAACATAAAAAATGTAAACATAAGTTCTGATCACATTAGTCATGTACTAGAAATGTACCTATTCACATTTAAAGGGGTACTCTAGTTGGAAATTTTTTTTCTCTTAGTATACTACAGAGGAAGTTGTGTAGCTCTTTTCAGTCTGACCACAGTGTTCTCTGCTGCCACCTCTGCCTATGTCAGGAACTGTCCAGAGTAGGAGCAGTTCTCCATATAGAACCTCTACTGCTTCAGACAGTTCCAGACATATACAGAGGTGGCAGCAGAGAGCACTGTGGTCAGATTGGAAAGAACTACACAGAACCTGTGGAGCATACAGCAGCTGATAAGTACTGGAAAGATAAATATTTTTATATAGAATTAATTTACATATCTGTATAACTTTCTGGCACCAGTTGATTTGAAAACATTTGTTTTCCACAGGGGTACCCATTTATCATCAAAAAGGAGATTTTTTTGTACTCGCCATAAAATTTCTCTTTCTCGTAGCCTTCATTGGGGGACACCGATACTATTAGGTATATGCTCTTGCCACTAGGAGGCGCTGACACTAGTGGGGGAAAAAAAAAAAATAGTCTGCTCCTCCCTGGCAGGATATACCCACCCACTGGAAGTGAGGTAATCAGTTGTGTCACAAAGCAGTAGGAGAAGCCAACACAGAAATTTGAAGAACCCTAGAAAAGAATCCCAGAGACAAAACCCAAGAACCGGAAAAGATGATCCAGACCAAAAATGAAGAAATGGGTGGGTGCGGTGTCCCCCAATGAAGGCTGCGAGAAAGATTTTACAGTGAGTACAAAAAAAAAAAATCTCCTTTTCTCGGTTACTCTTCACTGAGGGACACCCATACTATTGGGACGTAGAAAAGCAGTCGCCTAGGGTGGGAATAACAACCACCAGAGAAGGGGAGACAGTCCGGACACTGACGAGACCCTGGGCCAAGAGGCAATAGAGACCCAGAAACTGAGTGTCCGCAAGGTCCCACCGTCCATGGAGATGGACGGACACCAAGGAAGGGATTGTCCGTTGTAGAGACTCAAACCTATGGTCCACATAGAGGGACAAGGAGGGCTGCCAAGAAGTCTACCACCATAACCATCCTGGAAAGAGAAAAACCGAATTCAAAAACCAGAAAACAGAACCGGACAGAGGCCAGCCCTGCTGGAAAACAAAAGTAGAAGGGGCCGAACACGGGAACCCCAGCCTAGAGAACCAACCTATTCAAGAAAACATGGTGCAAAAATGCCAGGGAGAGCAGCCACGCCTGAGCAGAAGGCAAGCATAGTGAAGGTGGAGACCAGAACCTCTGGGAGGGGGGGGAGGAAGAGAGGGGGGAAACTGGCTCTAGAAAGGCACGATGCATAAGATCGATGACCGAAATTGAAAAGCTGCAGGCTCCAAAACCAAAGTCCCAGGGGAAAGCCACGAGCACCCGGGCGGAAGCTGACAGAGTTTGACAGTGTCAGAACAGCAGTAAAAAACGTGACAAGGAAAGAAAGTCCACGTTAATGGCGAATTGGCCCGACTGGCGTAATCTGGCAGATGGGAGTGTGCCAGAGCCAGGCTGCAATAGCTGTCAGTAAGCACACAGACAGAGCTGGTACAAAGCTCTTCTAAATGCTCTCAGCAAACAAAAGGGTACAGCCAGGTACCCCACCTATGTAGGGGGAAAGAGGAGATGACTCCATGTCAGCAGTAGAAGCGCTCCGCTAAACAGTCCCCCAGTGGAGGGGAAAACAAGGGGTGGTGAGAGGAAACTCAGGTACTGACCATGCTGAGCTTCCTGATCCCCATACCTCCTGCAGAAGGAGATAGCCAATTACGAAAGGTACTGTAGGAATAGGGCACAAAGCCTTGCGGCAACGGGTCAAAGTACTGGGAGAACACAGCAACCCCGGGGGAAACCTAACGAGGTATGGAGGAGCCATTTGTGTCCCCGGAGGGATCTGAATCCTGGACACTGGTGCTGGGTACAGAGAATGCAAGTAAGAAGCGCACACAGTAACTTACAGCGTGGGAGGAACCCTTTGGGGTAAAACCCTGGTCCCTGTGAAAAGAGAGGAGGGGACCGACAGTGCATCAACAGAGCCAATCTGGTTGCTGACTAAGGCAGCAGAGCAGGCGACTGAGCCACCTTGCACTGGAATCCAGGAAAGATACCTGGAGGCATAGGGGGACTGTGCAACAGACTGTGTCCCCCCTATCAGGCCCCATGCCAGAACAGATGTTTTCAACTGCAGCAGACCTGTACAAGTTCACAGAAAGACCCGAGGTACACCCAACCGAAAAGGAGGGGAGGTGGGCTCTATACGTGCAGAGTGTCTGTAGCATACGTAGGGACACAGAACATGGTTACCACACGATAGTAGTGGGGCACCAAGACAGCAGCCACGAAGAAAACGCAGAGATCCAAAGTGACGGCGGTATGGAAAACATGCGCAACATCTAATGGTGTGACATAACCATGCACGTAGCAGACCAAGATAGGGGAACAGAGAGTGCTGCTATAGCTGCAAAGGTACATGTAATCTGAAGGAAACGCCCGCACCCCGTCTACCAATGGTGATACACACCAGGAATGCTGTCGTAGACGCAAGAGGTGAAGGATGCATGTGGTGCAGGAAACCATGCAGAACCAGAACGACTTACAGGTATAAGGAAGAAAGAATATCCAATGAAACCAGTGTCACATTTTCGGAACCTCACAATGAAAGTGGTGACCTGGTGGATTAGTAACCTATGCAGAGTCTGGCTAATGGGCATAGGGACCATGGAACACACCAAGATACTGCATTCAGAACCACACACTGAAATTGTGTTACCAGCCGTCAGACCTGAGAGCGGCAGGCATGTGAAGAGGGACCTGGTGGAGAGGGACCTGGTAGAGTAGGGAACCCTGTGAACCATAATATGGTGTAGGGCCCATGGAATGACCTGGGCTCCACATTCAGAACCTCACCTTGGCAGTGGATTTCTTAACTTCTGCCAAGGTGCGGGATGTATGGTAGGCGACCCGACGCAGTAGGAAACCATACAGACCACCATCTGGCTGACTGGCATAGGTTCCTTGAATGTGCAGGGTCACTCCTTCGAATCCCCCCACATAAAGTGGGGTACTGGAGTACGGCCGATCTGATGGTCGACCTGGTGGTGTAGGAGACTATACAGACGAATGTCTGGCTGACAGGCATCAGTCCCTAGTACCTGCAGGGACCCTGTCCCCCACCAGCAGGGAGGTAGGAAACACTCCAGCCCTGCACGCGGCAGACCTGTAATAAGAGACCAACAGCAGCGGAAACCGTGCCCACCAAAGTCTAGCTCAACGAGGACACCTCCAGGCGCTGGCCGGTGACGATAATGGGACAACAGCACCGATAGGGGGAGCACTGTGTCCCTTTGTTGCATGCAGGAGGGCCGGGAGGCCTAGGAGCCATGGATAGTATCCACACCATCCAGGAGATCAAGGGAGGCAGAGGAACCTAACTATACATAATAAACTAGAAAATAATAAAACAAGAGACAAGGTCTGGGGAGCTTCCAGATCTGTGTCTTGCCTCCTACTGACACTAGATAAAACTGATTACCTCACTTCCAGTGGGTGGGTATATCCTGCCAGGGAGGAGCAGACTTTTCCTCGTGGCAAGAGCATATAACCAATAGTATCATGTCCCTCAATGAAGAGCCACCGAGAAAAGTGAGATTTCAGAACAAAAATTCTTACCTGTAAGAGATGTGGCTGGTCAGCCAGGGGAATGGCTTCTGCAAGCGGAACCTCAAAAGGATTTGGTGGAATGCAACCAAGGAACGTCATCGAATCTGAACGTCGGAAAAATGGGTGGTTCTGGCCAGTTTCCGCAGGAAGTGTGTCATCGTCCTTGTCGTTCAAAGTAGAGCCTAAAAAATACATACAACCTTCATTATGGGCAAATTCTTATAATTTCCCCAAGTGGAAAAGGAAGTGAACAGACATCAGATCAGCCTACTTTTTCTTAAGTACTCGTCGATACCAATTACCAATATTTTTCAGTGTCCTGTGAAAGTTTTTTTTTCCTTTAATGGGAAAAAAGGGTGTTTTTTTTGTTTTTATAAGAGAAAAGGACTTTATATAATAAAAAAAATATATATATATATATATATATTATATAAAGTCCTTTCTCTTATAAAAACAAAAAAAAAAACACCCTTTTTTCCCCATTAACCTCTTCAGGACCCATGACGTATGCATAAGTCATCACACCCTGGGTCTTAAGGACCCATGACGTATGCATACGTCATGTCTTTTCCTGGTCTCTGCCGCTCACCTGGCGGAGATCGGAAGCGGATCCCTGCTGAAATCCTTCAGCAGGGATCCAGGGCAAACGCCGAGGGGGGCCATGTATGCCCCCATGTCGGCGATCGCCGCAAATCGCAAGGGAATTCGCCCTTGCGATCTGCGGCGATACCGGGCTGATCGGGTCTCTGTGACAGCCGGGATCATGCGAAATTACCCCAGACAGCCAGGACCATGCTAAAGTATAGGAGCGAGGTGGCAAACCTGCCACCTCCTCCGATCCCCTGCGATCTGTCGGTTAGTTAACCGACCAATCGCAGGAAGGGGGGGGGGGGGGTTACTTCCTCCCGTCCTGCCCGGCCCCTTGAAGTCCGGAGAGGACGGGAGGAAGACCGGAGGACGCGGCGGGGGACGGGGGAGTGCTGGGGACCGGCCCCGGTACTTACCTCGTCCCTGAATACCCGGATCCCTGCGAGGAAGATGGCGGCGGCGGCGACAGGTGAGTAGATCTTCAGCCGCGGTCGGGCCCTTTACAGCAATGCACGTCGCCGTAAAGAGACATGCATTGCTGTATTGGGACCCTATATACTACAACTCCCAGCATGCCCAGACAGCCCTTGGCATCTGGGCATGCTGGGAGTTGCAGTTTTGCAACATCTGGAGGTCCACAGTTTGGAGACCACTGTGCCCTTCCAGATGTTGCAAAACTACACATTCTCAGCATGCCCTTACTGTCCAGGCATGCTGGGAGTTGTAGTTCTGTAACATCTGGCCCTTCAGATGTTGCAGAACTACAACTCCCAGCATGCCTTGACAGTTTTGGCATACTGGGAGTTGTAGTTTTGCAACATCTGGAAGGGCACAGATTGGGAACCACTGTATTAGTGGTCTGCAAACTGTAGTCCTCCAGATGTTGCAAACTACAACTCCAAGCATGCTGGGAGTTGTAGTTCGGCAACATCTGGCTCTAAAGATGTTGCCGAACTACTACCAGCATGCCTGAGAATGTTTGGGAGTTGTGGTTTTGCAACAACTGGAGGCACACTGGTTGGGAAACATTGTCTGTTTCCTAACTCAGTGTTTCCCAACCCGTGTGCCTCCAGCTGTTGCAAAACTATAACTACCAGCATGCACTGATAGATTTTGCATGCTGGGAGTTGTAGGTTTGCAACAGCTGGAGGTCCCCCCCTTGTGAATGTACAGGGTACATTCACATGGGCAGGGGGCTTACAGTGAGTATCAGGCTGCAAGTTTGCGATGCAGCAAATTTTGCGCGGCAGCTCAAACTCGCAGCGGGAAAATCGCTGTAACCCCCCCTGCCCGTGTGACTGTACCCTAAAAACGCTACACTACACTAACACAAAATAAAAAGTAAAAAACACTACATATACACATACCCCTACACAGCCCCCCTCCCCAATAAAAATGAAAAACGTCTGGTACGCCACTGTTTTCAAAATGGAGCCTCCAGCAGTTGCAAAACAACAACTCCCAGTATTGCCGGACAGCCGTTGACTGTCCAAGCATGCTGGGAGTTTTGCTGCAGCTGGAGGCACCCTGTTTGGGAATCACTGGCGTAGAATACCCCTATGTCCACCCCAATGCAAATCCCTAATTCAGGCCTCAACTGCGCATGGCGCTCTCACTTCGGAGCCCTGTCGTATTTCAAGGCAACAGTTTAGGGTCACATATGGGGTATCGCCGTACTCGGGAGAAATTGCCTTACAAATTTTGGGGGCTTTTTCTCTTTTCACCCCTTATGAAAAGGTGAAATTGGGGTCTACACCAGCATGTTAGTGTAAAAAAATAAATTTTTTACACTAACATGCTGGTGTTGCCCTATACTTTTCATTTTGACAAGAGGTAAAAGGGAAAAAAGCCCCCCACAATTTGTAACGCAACTTCTCCCGACTACGGAGATACCCCATATGTGGGCGCAAAGTGCTCTGGGGGCGCACAACAAGGCTCAGAAGGGAGAGTGCACTATGTACATTTGAGGTGATTTGCACAGGGGTGGCTGATTGTTACAGCGGTTTTGACAAACGCAAAAAAAAAGAAAACCCACGTGACCCCATTTCGGAAACTACACCCCTCACGGAATGTAATGAGGGGTGCAGTGAGAATTTACACCCCACTGGTGTCTGACAGATCTTTGGAACAGTGGGCTGCGCAAATTAAAAATTTTGTACAGCCCACTGTTCCAAAGATCTGACAGACACCTGTGGGGGGTAAATGCTCACTGTACCCCTTGTTACGTTCCTCAAGGGGTCTAGTTTCCAAAATGGTATGCCATGTGGGGGTTATTTTGCTGTTCTGGCACCATTGGGGCTTCCTAAATGCGACAAGCCCCCCGAGCAAAATTTGCTCTCAAAAAGCCAAATATGACTCCTCTTCTGAGCATTGTAGTTCGCCCGTAGTGCGCTTCAGGTCAACTTATGGGGTACCTCCATACTCGGAAGAGATGGGGTTACAAATTTTGGGGGGTATTTTCTGCTATTAACCCTTGCAAAAATGTGAAATTTGGGGGGAAAAACATTTTAGTGAAATTTTTTTTTTTTTTTACACGTATGCAAAAGTTGTGAAACCCCTGTGGGGTATTAAGGCTCACTTTATTCCTTGTTACGTTCCTCAAGGGGTCTAGTTTCCAAAATGGTATGGCATGTGGGTATTTTTTGTTGTCCTGGCACCATAGGGGCTTCCTAAATGCGACATGCCCCCGAGCAAAATTTGCTCTCAAAAAGCCAAATATGACTCCTCTTCTGAGCATTGCAGTTCGCCCATAGTGCACTTCATGTCAACTTATGGGGTACCTCCATACTCAGAAGAGATGGGGTTACAAATTTTGGGGGCTATTTTCTGCTATTAACCCTTGCAAAAATGTGAAATTTGGGGGGAAGCACACATTTTATTGAAATTTTTTTTTTTTTTTTACATATGCAAAAGTCGTGAAACACCTGTGGGGTATTAAGGCTCACTTTATTCCTTGTTACGTTCCTCAAGGGGTCTAGTTTCCAAAATGGTATGCCATGTGGGTGTTTTTTTTTCCTGTTCTGGCACCATAGGGGCTTCCTAAATGCAACATGCCCCCCAAAAACCATTTCAGAAAAACGTACGCTCCAAAATCCCCTTGTCGCTCCTTCCCTTCTGAGCCCTCTACTGTGCCCGCCAAACACTTTACATAGACATATGAGGTATGTGCTTAGTCGAGAGAAATTGGGCTACAAATAGAAGTATACATTTTCTCCTTTTACCCCTTGTAAAAATTCAAAAATTGGGTCTACAAGAACATGAGTGTAAAAAATGGAAATTGTGAATTAACACCTAAAGGGTTAAAATGCTGACAATGTCATTTTGAATATTTTGGGGGGTGCAGTTTTTATAATGGGGTCATTTGTGGGGTATTTCTAAGATGAAGACCCTTCAAATCCACTTCAAACCTGAACTGGTCCCTGAAAAATTGTGATTTTGGAAATTCTGTGAAAAATTGGAAAATTGCTGCTGAACTTTGAAGCCCTCTGATGTCTTCCAAAAGTAAAAACTCGTCAATTTTATGATGCAAATATAAAGTAGACATATTGTATATGTGAATAAAATAAAATATTTGGAATATCCATTTTCATTACAAGCAGAGAGCTTCAAAGTTAGAAAAATGCAAAATTTTCAAATTTTTCATCAAATTTGGGGATTTTTCACCAAGAAAGGATGCAAGTTACCAAAAAATTTTACCACTAAGTTAAAGTAGAATATGTCACGAAAAAACACAATCTCGGAATCAGAATGATAACTAAAAGCATCCCAGAGTTATTAATGTTTAAAGTGACAGTGGTCAGATGTGCAAAAAATGGCCGGGTCCTAAGGTGTAAAATGGCTGGGTCCTTAAGGGGTTAAAGGAAAAAAAAAAACTTTCACATGACACTGAAAAATATTGGTAATTGGTATCGGCGAGTACTTAAGAAAAAGTAGGCTGATTATATAAAAATATATTATATAAAAATATATTTATTATATATATATATTTATATAAATATATCTCTCTCTCTCTCTCTCTCTCTCTCTCTCTCTCTCTATCTATATCTATATATATATATCTCTATATCTATATCTCTCCAAGTGGTATAGGTCACAGCAAAAAGTATGCAGACTCCCAATTTCAAAACCGCTGTGGTCTTTATTTAGGTCATGAGCAGTGCAACGTTTCGGCTATAGTGTAGCCTTTGTCATGCTTGACAAAGGCTACACTATAGCCGAAACGTTGCACTGCTGATGACCTAAATAAAGACCACAGCCCTTTTGAAATTGGGAGTCTGCACACTTTTTGCTGTGACCTATACCACTTGGATGTTCTGTATCTGGACTGGTTATCCGGATGGTCACGGGCATAAGAGCAGGGACTAGTGCTGTCTTCCCCCTTGGACACACATATATATATATATATATATATATATATATATATATATATATATATATATATATATATATATATATATATATATATATATTTAAACTTTTTTGAAAAGGGGGGTGATAATTTTTTTTTACTGGGAAGGGGTTAATTCACATTTATTATTATTTACAATCCCCCCCCCCACTTTTTTAGTCCCCATAGGGAACTATTACATACAATCAGTAGATTGCATACACTGATCAATGCTATGCCATAGCATAGCAGTGATCAGTGTTATCTGCACTCCTTTACCACTGCCTGCCATGGTAAAGGAGCGATGATCGGACGCACGGAACAGGGTAAGGGACCTCCGGCTGTCCTCACAGCTGATCGGGACACCTCTGTGATCCCGATCAGCATCCCTTAGCTAAGTGGCAGGGCTCATCATAGCCGGGTTAATACGGGTCCCAGCTATGATGTGAGCTCAGCTGCTGAGCGCACTGCATAGATCGGGAGCAGAGAATGCAGGAAGCTTACCGCACCTCCGTGATACTTGCCGGAAGGACTCCCGCTGGCAGGTATCGGGGACATTTGCATGAGTACAAGTGCTCGTGCAAATGTACAGTATCAGTATAGGGACATCCCTAGTTACGGCTATTGTTCCACAGGTAAGCCTAGACATTGTAATAATAAAGGAATCACCCTCAATAATCTCGGCAAGCACTACTTTAGCTAAATGTTTTCAAAATGGACATGAAAGTATAACGAATGACTCGTCTATACTGACTCTGATTGGTGTCGTCATCATTTTCATGCTCTGAGTCTTCATTATCGAGACCAAGCTCCAACAGTTCTCTTGTTCTAGACAGAAAAGATAGAAGAATAAGTCAGTGAAACAACCCATAATGCAAACTTCAGTCCTTCAATCAGTATAACAGAAGCCTCTTGAGCAGTCTCTTTCCGGCTGTTGCAAAACTACAACTCCCAGCATGCAGAGTTGCAGTTTTGCAACGCTGTTTGGAAAACAAGTAGTCAATACACTTTATTATAGTAACACAATGCAGTGTATAGAACTACATTCAGTCGCAGTGCAGAGTGACAAAGTCTGCTGAAGACATGTACCTCTTTCGCTCCAGTTGTGGGGTGTCCAATGTAGTCTGCTGATTCATCGCTTTAATCCAATAAATAAGAGCTTGAAAAACATAAGCCACGTGTTTCAGCGAACAAACATCCAGCACAGGAAGGACATCAGAGTGTTCGTCATTGTGGGAGCGCATCAGTGATAGGGCGTAGTTTAGAAAGTCTCCTCGTGCAGACATCCCTTGGCGAGCGCTGAGTAGAGTGGCTCTTCTAGAAATAAAGATGGTAACATTAAACTACAAAAACAAAACAAGTCTTCCAAGTATTAAAGGAGTACTGCAGTGTAAGGTAACTTCTTGTTGGGTCCCAGTGGTCAGACCCCCCCCACGTTCATTTATTCCCTATCCTTTGCATAAAGGATAAGTTGTCTTACAGTGCAGTGCCCCTTTAAATGTGGATTAAAATTCAGTTCTGATCTAGTCCTGCCTCAGGGGATGGTCACTGGAGAACTCCTCACATTGTGGTACTTACTGACCATTGCATGAAAAGGTGCTAATATCAGAAGGTTGGGAAACCGCTCAGTTTCCCAGAAGCCCTTTACTATGTATTTTAACATAAATGGCACCATGAGCTAAAATACATGGGAATCTTTGCTCCAACAGAATTGTGAATCCTATCACTTGGTGCAGCATACCAACAGAGATTGGCTAAAACTAGTCAGATAGAAACATTTAAGATGGGTATTAAGTGAAAATAATTCTTAAGCACTGTGCCGTTACATGGCAATTATTGGAAGGGGGAATTGGGGGGCTTTAAGCAGAAGCTCTACTTTAAAAAGGTTATCCCGTATGCCCTATTAGCAGGATCTGACCGCTTGGACCCCTAGGGTTCTCCTGTAAAGCGGTCCACTCGCCTCATGAATGGAGAGGTGTCAACCACCGCACAAAGCGGTGTCTATGGGAGAGCTGGAGATCTCCCCTATCCGCAGGAGATAAGCTGTAAGATTTGTTGGACTACTCCTTTAAATAACAGTTCATTAGTGTTTTTACAAGTAAATGGAACTGGGCTGTAATGCCAGGCATAGCTGCTACTAAAAGCTGTGCTAAATAAGCAATAATGGAGACATGGCACTAGAGTCCCTTCCCACCACCTATAGTGCATGAGAGTCAAATTCGCTCAGTTATATTGATGGCTTATACTACAAACAGGCCATCAATTTTAAAGAGCCAAATAGTCCCAATAATGCACAAAACTTTGAAAAAGTGTGACTAAAGTGTCCATTACCTTCTACCCTCTAGTGTCCTTAAACTTGCTTCCTCACGTGCAGTCATCCTCTCCCTACGGGTAGAATTTTGGGATGCATGGAGAGGGTGGTTTGGATGACCAGGATCCCCAGCAGATGACAATGCAGAGCCATAACGGAGTTGTGCTTCTGTGGAGTCCATTATGCTGACCATCCAGTTCCAGGTTGGAATAAGCTTTTCTTCCACATAGTTCTAAAATGTGAATATAATAGGGTTAATTGTTGTAATAATAAGCATTCAAGTACCAACAACCGTATACAATATTGTGAGAAGTACCTGCAAATTAACAGCATCTTGGTAAGTCAGCTTTACAGCAGCAGGGATCTGGGAATACACCAGGTGGTTATACTTCGGGATTAAACCCATTAAGTCTGATATTTGCCGAATAACTATGCTGTATGCCCTTGCCAGGCTGCTTGCAGATGTTAAGTAGCTGCTGGAGTTGCTTGCTTCAAGAGCAGCTGCTGCACTGGAACTCATATTCCCACTTCTCCGCAAGCTGGATGGTTCAATGTAAATAAGTGCTCCGGAGCTGGCTGCAGAATACAAATTAGATTTATGAGCAACACACGATACTAAAACAAATGTGGAATTAACCACTTATAAATGGCAATTATTTTTTATCAAAACACTTGAAAATCATAAAATGTTACTAAATTCTTATTACAACCGCAACATGAGAATTGCTTTCCACTTGCCTGCTGGGGTGGAGGTACTAGAAGGGGCTGCATTGGGGGCCCTCTGATTTTGGGTGTTCCTCACAGCCCACTGCATGGAACGTGGAGCCTGTGCAGCACCATTTGCATGGGTGCTATTCGTCGATCTCTCTAAAGGCTCATCAATCATGAAAGTCTCCTGATCAAGGTCATCGCTCTGACTACTACTGCTATCCGAGTCACTGGAGTCATTAGACTGGGAGTCATCTTCAGAGAAGAAAGCTGGAACACTGCTTGCACCTGCATGGAAATAATACAATATTTACTACACTGCTTAGGACAATAAGGGAAAGTCTAATGTAAAAATAAAATTTAAAAAAATAAAAGAATTACCTGCTTCTGAACCAGCAGTCGCTGCAGTTACCACACTCCGGCGGCCGCTGGCGTTGTCCTGGTTACTGTGATTGCTCTCGCTGTCACTTTCAGTCTCTGCAGCCGCCAAGAGATCTAATTCCATGTCACTCCCTAAGGCACAAATCTTTTATTAATCTCAGAGTACTTTGATTCCTTACAAAACAGCATTTGACAAAACCATAAAGCAGTGGTCTTCAACCTGCCGACCTCCAGATGTTGCAAAACTACAACTCCCAGCATGCCCGGACAGCCGTTGGCTGTTCGGGCATGCTGGGAGTTGTAGTTTTACAACATCTGGAGGTCCGCAGGTTGGAGACCACTGCTATAAAGCATAAGTTACCATCCTCATCGTGTTCATCATGTTGTCCTTCAGCCTCTGCATTCTCTTCCCCATGTTCCTCTTGTTCGTCATGATGATCTTCTTCACCAGCCACTCCTTCCACTACTTCCACCTAGAAAGAAACCAAAGGATGACTACAGAAGACTGGCCAACTAGATTAAACACCTACTCTTTCCTATAACCCAACTTAATGCTTGTCAGACGTTTGAGATAAAATGACAATGAAGGGTAATGTCTCATGAACATAACATCTGCCCTATTAGAGCAGTGTTTCCCAACCAGGGTGCCTCCAGCCGTTGCAAAACTACAACTCCCAGCATGGCCGGTAGTTTTGCAACGGCTGGAGGCACCCTGGTTGGGAAACACTGTATTAGAGCATATGGAAGTTACAGAGGTGGTCTCAAGCAGGCATGCTGGGAGTTGTAGGGGGGTACCAAGCAGGAGCCTAAATTAATTTGTTTGTTTGCCAAGGGTGCTGGAAACATTAGCTGACCTTACAGGGGTTCACATTTTTAAAAAGGGTTGTCTCAGATAAGTCAATAATTCATATTAGCCACCGATTAAAGAGTAAAGTATCAGATTTCATGCATTATATATTCTTCATCATCCATATCCATCCATCCATCCTCATCCATACCCATCCATCCATCCTCATCCATACCCATCCATCCATCCATCCATCCTCATCCATCCATCCATCCTCATCCATACCCATCCATCCTCATCCATACCCATCCATCCATACCCATCCATCCATCCATACCCATCCATCCATCCATCCATCCTCATCCATACCCATCCATCCATCCATACCCATCCATCCATCCATCCATCCTCATCCATACCCATCCATCCATCCATCCTCATCCACATCCATCCATCCTCATCCACATCCATCCATCCATCCTCATCCACATCCATCCATCCTCATCCACATCCATCCATCCATCCATCCTCATCCACATCCATCCATCCTCCACATCCATCCATCACATCCATCCATCCATCACATCCATCCATCCTCCACATCCATCCATCACATCCATCCATCCATCACATCCATCACATCCATCCATCCTCCACATCCATCCATCCATCACATCCATCCATCCATCACATCCATCCATCCATCCATCCATCCATCCATCCTCCACATCCATCCATCCTCCACATCCATCCACCTCCTCCACATCCATCCATCCATCCTCCTCCTCCACCTCCATCCATCCATCCACCTCCATCCATCCTCCTCCTCCACATCCATCCTCCTCCTCCACATCCATCCATCCATCCTCCTCCACATCCATCCATCCATCCTCCTCCACATCCATCCATCCATCCATCCATCCATCCTCCTCCTCCTCCACATCCATCCATCCATCCTCCTCCACATCCATCCATCCTCCTCCACATCCATCCATCCATCCTCCACATCCATCCATCCTCCACATCCATCCATCCATCCTCCTCCACATCCATCCATCCTCCTCCACATCCATCCATCCTCCTCCACATCCATCCATCCTCCTCCTCCTCCACATCCATCCATCCTCCTCCACATCCATCCATCCTCCTCCACATCCATCCATCCATCCTCCTCCACATCCATCCATCCATCCATCCATCCTCCTCCACATCCATCCATCCATCCATCCATCCATCCTCCTCCACATCCATCCATCCATCTCCACATCCATCCATCCTCCTCCACATCCATCCATCCTCCTCCACATCCATCCATCCTCCTCCACATCCATCCATCCTCCTCCACATCCATCCATCCTCCCTCCTCCACATCCATCCTCCCTCCTCCACATCCATCCATCCTCCTCCACATCCATCCATCCTCCCTCCTCCACATCCATCCTCCCTCCTCCACATCCATCCTCCCTCCTCCACATCCATCCATCCTCCCTCCTCCACATCCATCCATCCTCCCTCCTCCACATCCATCCATCCTCCTCCTCCACATCCATCCATCCTCCTCCTCCACATCCATCCATCCTCCTCCTCCACATCCATCCATTCTCCACATCCACCAATCCTCCTCCTCCACATCCATCAATCCATCCATCCTCCTCCTCGGATGTTGCCACACTTTGCTTCTTGAAAACGCCGTGGAGACGGCGAAACATGTAGAGGCGGCAATTTAGTGTTTTAATATAGTGCCTCGTAAGGGATATTGGGTTTCTGCAGAACCCTAGATACTAAGAGCAAACTGCTCAAAACATACTCATACCATCCCACTTGGCACTACAATTTTAATATCACATTACTGGGTTTATTATTATTTTTTAAGATACACAATAAAAGTTATATTTTTTATATTTCTGGGGGGGAATAAACAGAGGTGTTTTGCACCCCGGGCTACGGCCCTGGTGATATATAGTGTATTGGCCTTTCTAGTCCCTCTGGGTCATTTGTGGAGTTTCTTTGGACCCCGTAAATAGTCCCCTGGGCAAGGAGTTATTCTTACCTAGTCAGTCTTCTCAGCTGTAATCACGCTCCCTTTGCCTGATTGACAGCCTACGTCACCGCTCCCTAAGCAGATGGAGCAGAGCGATGACATGGGCTGTCAATCACGTGGAGAGGGATTTTAACGCAGCTGACAGGACCAGCAGCAAAGACTTACTAACTTCATATCTTCCCCATCCCTACGAGTAGGAATATCTCCTGGGGATGGTAAGGATGAAGATTTTACCCACGCATTATATATGGTAAAATCTGATGCTTGGTTCCGTTTAATATACTGTACAGTAAAGTGCAAAGACCAAGAGTGTTGTGGGCAACAATGTAATAACCCCCCCCCCCCCCCCCCCCAGACGACAGCCCTGACTGACTGTACATGTAAAAACCTCACTAGAATAAAACTATTACTTCATATTTTCTACGTACTACATACATTATTATATTTTGAGAAATTACCTCTTCTACATCTGCAGATACAATGTCATCCTGTTCTTCATCTCTGCTTCTCACTGGCTGTGACTGACTGATCCTCCTTTGCTGCGGATTTCTTATGATGTACGATGACTGGGACTGATTAGAACTGCATGGAAAATAGTTAAATGTAAAAAAAGTGCACATTTTTATACAGCATACTACAGAGAAAAACAAGAAAACATCTTTTTCATAGAAGTCACATTCCAAATATGATTTAATCTAATACCCTTCTAATGCTTCTCAACCGGCACACTGATCTTTTAGCAGCGTGCCCCACTTAGGGTGCATTAACACCACGTTTATGCAATACAGTTCCCGTATACGTTTTAAATGTGAAAACCGTATTGAAAACCGTATGCACTGACTCTCCATTGAAAACTATGCATCAGGTTGTGTCCGTTTTGCAATTTTTTTTTTCCGTACCCAAAAGCGTAGCCTACAACAGTTTTTAGTACGGGTGAAAAACCGTATTAAACCGTATACGTTTTTTTTTTTAAACATGGGAGTCAATGGGAACCGTACAGAACGGTATTATGTGCGTACGGTTCCATCCGGTTTCCACCATACGGTTGTTGACTGCAGTTTTTTTTTTCATGGAATTTCAATCAAACAAGTCAAACTTTATTCATAATGGAGTGAAAAGTTAAAAACGTATACAGTTTTCTCTTAAAAAAAAAATGATGCAACCGGACATCATATTTCAAACGGTATACGGTTTTCAACCGTACAAGGGTTAAAATTGGTACACCACGTTTTGACAGTTTAGTCCAGTTTTGAGGAATTCGTTTTTCATCAAAAACCTGATACTTGAGCTGTATTACAAAAACGTGGTGTGAATGCAGCCTTAGGGTGCCAATCTTTGTTTTTAGCATAACGATTGTGCCAAGACAAGGCCTTCTTCCTATTAAACATGCCTAACTGAACATATAACAAGTGGTTGCCTATTGTAGACATGCTCTCCAATGCTGGTTTATGAACATGTATATGGTAAAAGTGTGCATCTTTGGTGCCTTCACATGTAGCATCTGTGCCATGCAATATCCTGTTTACTGCAAAATGCCATGTTGTGCCAAGCATTTTCGGCTGCAGGACAAGCATGTGAAGCACATTGGGTTTATATGCTGCACCTGTACTTGTTAACACCATTTCAGTGAATTCTGCACACAGTTTGACCTAACTGTAAAGACAATATGGGACAAAAGAGGCAGAAAAGGAACAAACTACTATAGCCTCACTTGCTGGATTGATCCGATGATGGTCTTGGTGGAAGAGGTTCCACAGAGAAAAGCTCTTCACTTCCTTGCATGGCATCGATGCTTGTGCTGGCCAGGGTAAACGGGGCAGTCGGTCGTGCGATTCCCATTCTCACAGGGACAATAAGCGACTCGGCAACATTGCACAGCTCCTCCACTGCATAAGGAAGCAATGCCTGGAAAACTCTCTTACATTTGCCAATAGGTTGTGGAATAAAATTGCTGGAAAGGAAAACAGAAGCTTTTAAAAGGACAGCCATCTAAAAAACTGGATATACATTTGTACTTTTTGTAACAAAAACAACGCAAAACACCCTTCCTAATGGGCCGGCACCATGGTTATAGACCCTTGCCACTAGGAGGCGTCACAAGGCAGGAAAAAAGTGTGGCCTCCTTCTCAGACTATACCCTTATAGTCACACTAGGCCAGTGTTTCCCAACAAGGGTGCCTCCAGCTGTTGCAAAACTATAACTCCCAGCGGCACGTTAGTTGGGAATCACTGCACTAGGCTAACCAGTTTTTGAAAAGGTAAAGCCCAGCAAATAGCCTAAGCCTGGGTAGAAGAAACCATGGACACCATGAACAATTACCCCGGAATCAGTGGGAGCCAAAAACAGGATGGGAAGTGTATAGCCTGTCTAGAGGGAGCCAATACCTTAATTCTGCCAGGTGTCACCTCCTAGCAGTAAGGGGCTATAGCCATGGTGCTGTACCCACTAATGCAATTCACAAGAAAACCTAATGCATGCATAAGGGCCAACTAAGTTTACATAAAATCATGGTAGAATACTTACTTTTTCTTTTTGGATGAAGCCATTTCAACACTAAGAATAACAAAGACACGTGCCACAGACCGCAGAAAACGCATTGTGACTGCTACTGCCTCCTCTCTACGCCCAGGAGCATATTTGTTCTGAAGTTCTTTCACAAGAGTTCCAAGCAAAGTGTCCAAAAGCTTAACAAAAAAACAAAAAAAATAATTATAATTATAATTTTACACACATTTTTATATATCTCGATATCTCAGATACTTTTTTGGAGCAATTGTTTCAAATTCAGTAAGATCTGTTTCTTGTTGGTTTATTATACTTCTCACGCTAAATTGATAAATCCTTAGTACTCACAGAATGAGCAAAGGAAAATAAAAAGGAGAATTTTTTGTGCTCGCCGTAAAATCTCTCTCTCATAGCCTTCATTTGGGGGGGGGGGGGACATCTTACTGATTGGTATATGCTCTTGCCACTAGGAGGCGTCGACACAAGGAGAAAAATTCAAAAAGTTGGCTCCTCCCTGGGAGGATATACCCGTCGACTGGAAGTGAGGTAACCAGCCAACAAAGAAATATGTCCGAAGGACCCTAGAAAAGAATCCCAGAGAAAAAAAAAAAAAAACACCGGTAAAGAGGATCCGGACCAAAAATGAAGAAATGGGTGGGTGCGGTATCCCCCAATGAAGGCTGTGAGAAAGATTTTACGGTGAGTACAAAAAATAAAAATAAATAAAATCCTTTTCTCGGTCGATCTTCATTGGGGGACACCGATACTATTCGGACGTACAAAAGCAGACCCCCTAAGGTGGGAACAACCACCACCAGAGAAGGAAAGACCGTCCGGAAACTGACGAGACCCAAAGCAAAGAGGCAACAAAGACCCAGAAATTGAGGTGTCTGGAAGGTCCCACCGTCCAAGGAGATTGACTAGGACGCCAAGGAAGGGATCGTCCGTTGTAGAGACTCAGACCTATGGTCCACAGAGAGACAAGAAGGGCTCCCAAGAAGCCGAAGACCATAACCATCCTGGAAAGAGATAGAAAATTGACTTCCAGAAACACAGAAAGGGGGGGGGGGGGGGGGGAAGGAAGAGAGACGTAAACCGGCTCTATAAAAAGGCACGATGCATAAGATTGATGACCGAAATTAAAAAGCTGCAGGCGCCAAAACCAAAGTCCCAGGGCAAAGCAGCGAGCACCCGGGCAGAAGCTGATTGTCTGACAGTGCCAGAAGAGCAGTAAAAAAGATGATGAGGAAAGCACGTCCACGAACATGGCGATTTGGCCCGCATGGCGTAATCTGGCAGACCGGAACTCCCTCCGTCGCGGGAATACATGGGCCCCGAAGGAGGAGACTGAAGGTAATAAACGGCCAAAAAAGGAACGGAAGGCCCTGAGGAGAATTCCACATGGGAGCGGCCGACATGGGAACAGAGGTTCCAGAGTCTCCTAGAAGACTTACACCCTTAGGGCGAGCAAACCCAGCCAACCGCAAATCGCTCCGGGAGACATAGGTCTGTGTGTGGACGAGGGAAAAAAAAATGCACTACAGAAAGATCGTCCCATAAATGGGATCTCAGAAGTCTGAGCAAGAGTGATACCATGCCTGAGACCGCAACCATCACTAAGGCCCTAAGAACCATGAGGGCCAACCTAGACAATAAGGCCAGCCACAGCAGCCTAGGAGGTTGTTTAATACAAAGGAGACTCCCCGGCACTCGCACAAGCCAGCAAAGAGGGAATGGGCACAGAAAACCAGCTGTGAACCCGAGTGGTCCGAGCAAGTATTCCAAAGAAACAAAGGGAACCCAGTTGGGACTCAGGATCTGGGTACATGAAGGTTACTCCAGGAGACTGTTGTGTTAGTGTAGAGCAACTGACACTGTCAAAGGGAAGGAACACACCCCTCCAGGGAGAATGCGCCAAGGAAGGAGAGCAATGGCAGGGCCCAAACAACAGATGTTGGCTAGACTTGCTGACGCTGAGCCCTTCATGATTGCGTAAACTCCACCAACAGAGGAGAGTGCTGTGGCTGTATGAGCAGCAGTAGAGAACCAAGAAACAGGTGGAGAGCCAGACTGCAATAGTGGGCAGTAAGAACATAGGCAGAGACGGCACAAAGCTCTTCTAGATGCAATCAGCAAAAACAAGGACCCAAGCCAGGTACCCCACACCTATGTAGGGGGGAAAAGGGAAATGATTCCATGTCGGCAGTAGAAGCGCTCAGCTAAACAGTCCCTCAGTGGAGGGAAAACAAGAGGTGGTGAGCGGAAACTCAGGTACTGACCATGCTGAGCTTCCTGATCCCCATAACTCCTGCAGAAGGAGATAGCCAAGTACAAAAGGTACTGTAGGAACAGGGCACAAAGCCATGCAGCAACGGGTCAAAGAACTGGGAGAACGCAGCAACCCCGGGAACCCTGCGGCAACACTGCGAGGTATGGAGGAGCCATTTCTGTCCCCGGAGGGATGTGAATCCTGGACACTGGTGCTGGGTACAGAAAATACAAGTAGGAAGCACTTATAGCAAGTATAGCATGGGAGGAACCCTTTGGGGTGAAACCCTGGTCCCTGTGAAAAAAAGAGGAGAGGACCGACAACCAGAGCCAATCTGGTTGCTGACTAAGGCAGTAGAGCAGGCGACAGCCACCCTGCACCGGAATCCAGGAAAGATACCTGGAGGCATAGGGGGCTGTGGAACAGACTGTGTCCCCCTATCAGGCCCCATTCCAGAACAGATATGTTTAACTCCAGCAGACCTGTACAAGTTCACAGAAAGACCCGAGGTACACCACACAGAAAAGGAGGGGAGGTGGGCTCTATACGTGCAGAGTGTCCGTAGCATATGTAGGGGCACAGACATGGTTACCGCTCAATAGTAGTGGGGCACCCAGACAGCAGCCACGAAGAAAATGCAGACATCCAAAGTGACGGCAGTATGTAAAACAGGTGTAGAACCTAATGGTGTGACATAAACATGCCCGTAGCAGACCAACGTAGGGGAACAGAGAGCACTGCTGTCGCTGCAAAAGTCCATGTAATCTGCAGGAAATGCCCGCACCCCGTCTACTAAAGGTGATACACATCAGGAATGCTGTCGCAGACGCAAGGGGTAAAGGATGCATGTGGTGCAGGAAACCATGCAGAACCAGAACGACTTACAGGTATAAGGAAGAAAGAATATCCAATGAAACCAGTCACATTTTCGGAACCTCACAATGAAAAAGAAGCACCGGACTGCAGCTGCGGAAGCAGCAGAAAGGAGGGAGGTGACCTGGTGGATGACAAACCCATGCAGATAATCTGGCTAATGGGCATAGGGACCATGGAACACACCAGGATACTGCATTCAGAACCACACACTGAAATTGTGTTACCAGCCATCAGACCTGAGAGCGGCAGGCATGTGGAGAGAGACCTGGTAGAGTAGGGAACCCTGTAAACCATAATGAGGTGCATGGTATTGGGCCCATGGAACGACCTGGGCTCCACATTCAGAACCTCACCTTGTCAGTGGATTTCTGAACTTCTGCCAAGGTACATGATGTATGGTAGGCGACCCGATGCAGTAGGAAACCATACAGACCACCATCTGGCTGACTGGCATAGGTTCCTTGAATGTGCAGGGTCACTCCTTCGAATCCCCCCACAGAAAGTGGGGTACTGGAGTACGGCTGATCTGATGGGCGACCTGGTGGTGTAGGAGACTATGCAGACGAATGTCTGGCTGACAGGCATCAGTCCCTAGTACCTGCAAAGACCCTGTCCCCCACCAGCAGGGAGGTAGGAAAACACTCCAGCCCTGCACGTGGCAGACCTGTGATAGGAGACCGACAGCAGCGAAAGCAGTGCACACCACAGTCTAGCTCAACGAGAACAACTCCAGGCACTGGCCGGTGACTATAAAGGGACAACAGCACCGATAGGGGGAGCACTGTGCCCCTTTGTTACATGCAGGAGGGCCGGGAGGCCTAGGAGCCATGGATAGTATCCCCGCCATCCAGGAGATCGGGGGGAGGCGGAGGAGCTGTGGATTGTATGCCTGTTGCCCTGTACAGGGTCCATACGACAAGCCGGGTCACTTCTTCGGACATCTCACACTAGTAGTGGGGTACAGGAACTCCAGCCACAGATACATCACTGAGTGATGGTGACAGGCGGGGGAGGAGGAGCCACGCAGACCACTGTATGGCTTACTGGCATAGAACAGTAAAATAATGTATACACTGGGTCATTCCTTCGGACAACTCGCACTAGCAGTGGAGTACAGGAAGTCCAGCCGTGGATACGGCAGCACTGAGATGAATGACAGGTGGTAGAGGAAACCATGCTGACCATTGTTGCCACTCAATGTATCAAGTCCAATCCATGTCCCTGCAGGGTCACTTCTGTGGAACCCTAACCCTAGAGGTGGGAATCTGGAACTCCAGCTGCAGCAGACAGGAGTGGAGAAGAAAACCATGCAGATGACAGCCTTGCTTACCGATATATGGACCATTGCCCATGCAGGGTCATTCCTCTGCAAACCACCTAGTTATGGGGTACGGGGGGAAAGGAGCTGTAGGCGCGGCTACATAAGACGGGTGACCGGCAGTGGAGGAAACCCCTGCAGATATGTTTCCTAATGCCCTACCGGGAATGAAAGGCCGCGTGGTGGACTATGGCACAGGGCAGGGAAGTAGGCCGAGGCATGGAGGAGGGGGACACCTCGTAGGGGCCCCTCAGTTTCTGCTAGAATTGCAATGGCACAAATTGAGGCACCCCTAGGGAGGGACTGGAATCAACAGTGTGAGGCAAACATGACCTGGCAACAGTCAACAGGGTAAACAGACGTGTATCCCCAGGGTTATTTAAGGGAATATGCATCCTCTCCAATGACCCACCAGAGCAGGTCGCATAAGTCCTGTCTGAAGGGCTGATATGGAGAGACTGCAGGGACGCAGGCCATGAAGTTGCTACCAGAGGGAGCTCATTGGTTAGCATAACACCAAGTGTGTAAAACCTGATTTTACATATTTTTTTGAACACACGGCTGTAAGGAGGGGGACAAACCGTGCCGATGACAGGATCGGCTGGAGGAACCACTGACCCCTCATTGCCACGCTGCAGGAGTAGAGAAGGAGGGCGGAGCTATGCTGACTCCCCCATGCCATAATGACGGCGGGCCGGGGAGGGAAGAGACCAACAACCCCCAATTCCTGCGCTGCGGAAGATGAAGTTACGCTCCGAGTCCCCAGCACACATGACCGCTGGCTTCCCCATTACTGACCCGCCCACTGCAGGTGAGTCTGTGGGCGCTGAAACAAGGCAGCTGTAACAGAGCAGGGAGCAAGTCCCGTGCTGAGTCTGGGAAGAATGGGGGCGGAGCTACATACCGCCATTATGGCTCCTGCTGGCGAAAAGCGCTGGAGGAGTACAGAACAACCGGGGTAGAGAGGAGGGGGGAAAGTCTGCGGCCACAGAAAGTGCAGGGAGCCGCTGCTAAAGCCAGCAGCTAACCTGAACAGAAGTGGCCGCCGAAACTTTCGAGCTCTAGACTGAGTCTACAGGCGGGAGAAGAATGTAATAGATATATCCTGACTCACAGATATCGGGACCTTAGCCCCCGAAATTGTCCCATTGTGGACCGAGTCCAAAGAGTAGCAGAGGTAAGAGACCCATAGCAAGGCGAGCAAGTGGCAAGTGGGGTACCCGGACCCAAGGTACACGTCCAGGCTCTGGCCGTTGGCGAAAAGAGATTAACAGTCCATACTCTATGCACCGTGCCCCTTTGTCGCATGTGGGAGTTAAGGCAGCGCCATGCTCCTGTCGCCATATCTAGAAAAATAAAAAGGAAAGAACCTAAATATATGTACTCAACTAGAAAATAATAAAACAGACCAGGTCTGGGGAGCTCCCAGACCTGTGTCTTGCCTCCTACTGACACTAGATAAAACTGGTTACCTCACTTCCAGTGGGCGGGTATATCCTGCCAGGGAGGAGCTGACTTTTTCCCTAGGGTCAGCGCCTCCTAGTGGCAAGAGCATATACCCATCAGTAAGGTGTCCCCTAATGAAGAGCAACAGAGAAAAGAAAATTGTTGCAAGTTATGGCACTTACCAAGATGTCTGCTGTGCATTTCACAATAAGGCAGTGAGTAAAACAGTCCAGGCGGATGGTACCACTCTGTTGATTTAGATAAACTTGCTCCTCTGGGAGAAGGTGACCAATTCGGCTGCTTGCACTAAGACTTGAAAAAAGATTTTATATTATGAAAAACATCTTTGCAGTAAAACGGCTCTTCTGAATCTAATTTATATGTGCCCTACTAGAGCACATTGACTCCATGGGTGGGAAGGATTGGTGTTCTATTAATGAGATCCAATATTAGGGATTTCACTTGAGTGAATACCACTGCTACCTGCAGAAATAATCCACCATTAGTAGTGGCTTCAGGATAAGAACGGGATATTTAGTTGTAATCATCACTTTAATGCTGTCTATTAAAAAAAATAAAAAATAAATGAGAAAAGAAAAAAAAAAACTCACGGGTCCTTGTTTTCTTGAGAGCCAAACATGATCATGGATTTAAGTGCATTCCAGTCTTGCAAGACACGTTCCAGTGCAAGTTGTGCAAATCTTGGGGGCTCCAAATCATGGTCTGGCATGTCAGAATCTGTCAAACATTTAATATTAATAACTCAACTGAAATCTACCAATGAGGCCACAGAAAAACACATTAATCTAAAATGTATAATTTTTATTATTAAAGATAATAAGAAAAACAATGCCTCACAATACAGTGCTCAGAAAGGTGTCAAATCAGATATAGCACTAAATAATGAACACAAAACCAAGGGAGGGGGTTTGGGGTACAGGTGAAAAACCTGACCTGACCAACCCTACCTAGTCTAACCCCTTGCCCTCACTACAATAAGTGTGGACAGGGAATAGGGATAGTAAAAGTCACATATACATTAAGAATAAACAATGCAATGACTTAATATGTATATATTCTTACTCCTAATGACCTACGCGTTTCACCCTTACTTATAGTTAGGGGTTCATCAGGGCTCAGGGGAGCAGTCAACATATCACAATAGATAGTAATCAATAAAACACTATATATGAAAAGTGATAAAGAAACAAGTGAAGCACACGTGATACAAAAGCATAATAGCCGCACATTGATACTGAGTATATGATGAATAGATATATGAAAATAGATAAATCATTCCAATCAGGCCACAATGGTAGAAATGTGGATCCTTAATTGTATTATGAGTAGATGAGGAATACGTCCCTTGTCCAAAGCAAGTACTCCAAATGTAATTAGGTATACATGAAATAGCCCAACGTCGTATCACAGATATATCACCCCAGGAATCACTGTTTGCCACACCCTGGGTTACTGAAAATGCTAGGACCCATGTGTGATGGATAATGGACTAAAAACTGATAACTGGTGTAGCACACCAAATGCAATGATACATAATATTAGGCCAAAGATACCCCTGACCAGATGATGCAATGCGTCAGAACGAATCCAGGTGGATTGTGAATAGATTAGAAACACTTCCAAAAAGCACCTAATACAGGATGCTTAGAGCGTCAGGCGGCCCAAGATACATGGAGAATTTGATAATGAGGAAGCCTTGTGTCACCTCCCTAATGTGGAGGCTTCAGAGGAGACGATAACTCCCAGTCCCTGGTGTCCCTTGTGTGGACTCAGTATGCGGCGTAACATTTAATATTAACCAGAAGGATCACTCTCATTCATTTCATTTTATGCTTGAAGGTTTATAGTTCATATATTCCTATCAAACACACCTTCAGGATTGGCTGCTTTGCGATTTCTGTCCTCACGGATACGGGGCGGTCTGTACTGGCAATGCTCAACTGTTTGTCTGGCAACCGTCTGGACCAAGAAGAGAAGTAGGTGCTCACCTCTGGAACAAGAAGGGACATCAACAGCTGAACATTATGTTTTATAACAACTCATTTCATCAGAGATCAAGGCAAATGATAATAAATAGCTGATTTCAAGAGCATGTTTTAATCTATCATATCAATATAGGATGTCCAGGTTAGAAAACCTATTTTTATTACCCTCCTAAGGGATTCTGAGTTATAGGGGTGGGAGGGTCCTCAGTCAGTAACCCCCAATCTCTGGGCCAGAATGAAGAGCGGTTACAAGGAGCATCTTATTCAGAAAACTAATCTAAAACGGTGTTTTATAACGCTCTACTTCTGATTTGGTGCTGCAGTAAAAATGAACACTTACTGCTAGCTTTTCCCAGATTACACACAGTTGATCACTAAGGGTACCAGCAGGGGGACACTGATCAGTTTATTGTCAGGAGACTGTTCTAGGCAGAGTAGCTCTTTAACCCCTTAACGACGCAGGACGTATATTTAAGTCCTCCGCCGGCTCCCGCGACATGCCGCGGGGTCACGCGGTGTCCCCGGTGTCATATCGGGTCGGTCCCGGCGGCTATCATCGGCCGGGACCCGCGGCTAATACAGGACATCACCGATCGCGGTGATGCCCTGTATTAACCCTTCAGACGCGGCGATCAAAGCTGACCGCCGTGTCTGAAGTGAAAGTGAAAGTATCCCGGCTGCTCAGTCGGGCTGTTCGGGACCGCCGCGGTGAAATCGCGGCGTCCCGAACAGCTTACAGGACACTGGGAGGGCCCTTACAATCTGTGTCCGATTGACGAATGACTGCTCCGTGCCTGAGATCCAGGCAGGAGCAGTCAAGCGCTGATAACACTGATCACAGGCGTGTTAATACACGCCAGTGATCAGCATAGGAGATCAGTGTGTGCAGTGTTATAGGTCCCTATGGGACCTATAACACTGCAAAAAAAAAAAAAGTTTAAAAAAAGTGTTAAAGGTCATTTAACTCCTTCCCTAATAAAAGTTTGAATCACCCCCCTTTTCCCATAAAAAAAATAAAACCGTGTAAATAAAAACATACATATGTGGTATCGCCGCGTGCGTAAATGTCCGAACTATAAAAATATATCATTAATTAAACCGCACGGTCAATGGCGAACGCGCAAAAAAATTCCAAAAAAGCGTATTTTTGGTCACTTTTTATACCATTAAAAAATTTATAAGAAGTGATCAAAAAGTCCGATCAAAACAAAAATCGTACCGATAAAAACGTCAGATCACGGCGCAAATTTTTTTCCCTCATACCGCCCTGTACGTGGAAAAATAAAAAAGTTATAGGGGTCAGAAGATGACATTTTTAAACGTATACATTTTCCTGCATGTAGTTATGATTTTTTCCAGAAGTACGACAAAATCAAACCTATATAAGTAGGGGATCATTTTAACCGTATGGACCTACAGAATAAAGATAAGGTGTCATTTTTACCGAAATATGCACTGGGTAGAAACGGAAGCCCCCAAGTTACAAAATTGCGTTTTTTCTTCGATTTTGTCGCACAATGATTTTTTTCCGTTTCGCCGTGAATTTTTGGGTAAAATGACTGTCACTGCAAAGTAGAATTGGTGATGCAAAAAATAAGCCATAATATGGATTTTTAGGTGGAAAATTTAAAGGGTTATGAGGAAAAAACGAAAGTGCAAAAACTGAAAAACCCCGAGTCCTTAAGGGGTTAAAAGGGGCACTTCACTGCCCCAGCATTCTGAACATTTTGTTGCGAACGCTGAGTGCGGGGGTCATGACGTCACGGCCACGCCCCTCATGACAGCTGCCACGCCCCATCCGATAGACTTGCATTGAGGGGGCGTGGTGTGATGGAAAAAAATGTTCTGTGCACTGGGGCAGTGAAGTAACCCTTTAAAACTGTTCACAGGTTGCGGCTCTGCTTAAGTTTTACAAATCGCAGTAAAACACGGCATATCAACTGCAATTTTGATAATTTTCTGTAAAATTGTTGCAAAAACGCAAGCTGTACTGTCAAAGAAACGATTATTGAATGCCACATGTGAACACGGCCTAAATGACAACTTAACATAATACTAATCAATAGAACGCCCAGAGGGTGCTCTTGGCATTCAGTGTCCATAGATTTAAATAATAAATCCATCCTCAATCTCCTGCGCTCCCCTTATTTGTCAATTTAAAAGGGACCATCCCAAGTTACCCCTTACACAGGACAGGGGATACTAGCTAAAAGGAGATTTTTTAGACTTACCGTAAAATCTCTCTCTCGAAGGATCCATTGGGGTACACAGACTCTGGGTATATGCTGCTGTCTCTAGGAGGCTTGACACTATGGTAACCAAAAGGTCGGCTCCTCCCAGCAGGATATACCCGCCTCCAGGTCACTGAGCAATTCAGTTTAGGCTCCTTTCACACTATGAATTTCTCTGTTTAGGAACTTCCGACAGAAGTTCCGTCACTACAGCTGCGAAACTCGGCCGTTACAAAACCCCTGACGGCCGTGACTAAATTGCACAGCAGCCTATGGGGTTTTGTAACTGCCCGTTTGCACCCGCATATGCCCGTAATTCATTACAGGCGTTATATAGTGTTGGGACATCATGGCGGAAAAATTACTGCATGCAGCTGATGCGAAAGTATGAACCTGGTAGAATCTCGAAAAAGTGTGCAAAGACGACCAGGTGGCCGCTTTACAGATCTGCGAGGCCGAGGCCTTGTTTCAGAGAGCCCAGGATGCTCCCACAGAGTGGGTGGAATGAGCCAAAACCCTGAAGGGTGGGGTCCTCCCCTTGCAGCGGTAAGCTTCCGAAATAGCACATCGGATCCACCGAGAAATGGTGGCCTTAGAAGCAGGCTGTCCCTTCCGATGGCCTTCCGTAAGGACGAAAAAAGAATCACACTGACGAAAGCAAGAGGACGGAAAGATAAGTCCGAACAGCTCGTACCACATCCAATTTGTGGAGAAGGCGCTCCCTGGGATGAGAAGGAGCAGGACAAAAAAGGATAGAAGGAAGATGTCCCCGTTGAGATTAAAAGCCGAAACGAATCTGGCAAGAAAGACGGATCTGGTCGGAAAACAACCTTGTCCTGATGATCAGGAAAGGAGAACGGCAAAAGAGAGCTGCCAGTTCAGATACTCTCCTAACGGAGGTAATAGCTATAATAAAAGCCCCCTTCCAGGATAGGAGGCGAAGGGGATCCTCTCTAAGAGGCTCAAAAGGTGCGCCCTGGAGAGCGCCTAGAACAAAGTTCATGTCCCAAGGGGGAGAAGGGGACCGATAAGGAGGGACAGCGTGTGCTACTCCCTGAAGGAAGGTCCGGACATGAGAGTTGGAAGTCAGAGGACGCTGAAAGAGAATGGAAAGGGACGAAACCGGACCCTTAAGGGAACTGAGAGCAAGCCCTTGTTCCAACCCCGACTGTAAAAAAGAGAGGAGACGAGGCACGGAAAAGGTAACTGGAGAAAAAGATTGAGCTTCGCACCAACAAAAGTAGAACCGCCAGGTACGGTGGTAAATTTTCGCAAAGGAGGGCTTGCGAGCCCTGAGCATGGTGCGAATTACCTGGGAAGAGAAGCCACGGGCCCTTAGAACCGCGGTCTCAACCACCACGCCGTCAAATGCTGCGACTGTAAATTGGGGTAGCAAAGAGGACCCCGTGACAGTAGATCTGGACGAAGAGGAAGGCGGAAAGGAACGTCGTCCAGAAGCCAGACCACGTCGGTGTACCATGCCCTTCGAGGCCAGTCTGGAGCCACCAGAATGGCGGGGACTCCTTCCGCCTTAAGCTTCCTCAGAACCCTGGGAAGGAGAGGAGGGAACAGGTAGGGCAGAACCACAGAATTACTAAGGCATCCGTGGCTAGAGCCAGGGGGTCCCTTGTCTTTGACACAAACTTCGGAACTTTCCGGTTGTGTCGAGACGCGAAGAGATCCACGTCTGGGGTCCCCCGGTGGTCGCAGATCTGCGCCAACACCTCCGGAAGAAGAGACCACTCTCCGGGGGTCGGCTGAGGACAGACTGAGGAAATCCGCTTCCCAATTGAGCACTCCCTGACCTGTCCTGTCCCATCGTGCAAGAATCGCCAGCTGAAGAGGACGGTAATGAAACTGGGCAAAGGGTACGGCCTCCATGGCTGCCACCATCCGACCCAGGACTTCCATGCAAGATCGGATGATGACCGGGGATGGTATCCGGAGGGAGCGGACTCCCAACAAGAGGGCCAGACGTTTGTCCGGCAGAAGGCGAATCCGAGCCAAGGCAGTCTCGAACTGAAGCCCCAAGAAGACCAGAGACTGGGTGGGGGGAGAGAACCGACTTGTCTCGGTTGACCATCCACCCGAAGCGACATAAGGTCTGAAGAGTGAGGCTCACATTCTCCAGAGCCTGGGCTCTGGTGGGGGCTTTGATGAGAAGGTCATCCAAGTAGGGTATCACTGAGACCCCTCTTGACCGTAACAGAGCTACCACAGGCGCCAGAATCTTGACTCGTGGCGCTGTGGCCAGACCGAAGGGGAGAGCCACAAATTGATTATGACCTTCCGGAACCGCAAAAGCGGAGGTATCGCTGGTGTCAGGGAAAAATTGGAACGTGAAGGTAGGCATCCTTGATGTCCACTGAGGAAAGAAACTCCCCTTGATCCATAAATGCCACCACCGAACGGAGAGATTTCATTCGGAAATGGCGAATAAGAAGATGGTGGTTGAGACGTTTGAGATTGGAATAAAAACCCCGAAAGCGTTAACTTGAAGGAACTGGGACAATGACACCCTGGACGAGAAGGGACTGAAGAGCCTGCCGAAATCCCCTCGCAAGCAAGGGAGATCGGGGAGCATGGGACTGGGAAAAAACGATCCCTCGGAAGGGAGGCAATTTCTATCCGGAATCCGTTGGACACCACGTCCCTGACCCAGGAGTCCTGAATGTGCGTGGTCCAAACATCTTGAAAAAGCAAGAGACTACATCCCACCCGAGAAAAAGCTGCACAGACATATCCCAAAAAAATTAACAGTCTCACCCAGTGTCTGTGTCCCAAGGCAGCTGCTGAGAGGAGAACTCTGCACCGTACTGAGGGGAGAGAGAAAAGACGCCGGCCAATAGGAGGAAGAGGCCGGGTCAGGACAAGGAGCTCTGTGATTGGCCCCTGCACGGCCCCAACGCGCGCACAGCGCTGATTGGTGGCCTTTTCATGCTGCTGAGGCGCTTGTGCTGCCAGGTGGGCGGAGCTAACGTCCGCCGGGCCGCCGAAGAATACAGCGGGACTCACTCTGTAATGGCGCCCGCTCCGAACCCCGAGCGCACACGCCACCTGTAGTGACTTCTGTGCGCCCGGGGACGGAGCGGGCGAAGTGCCGTCGGCAGCCGTGGAAGTAGTGAAAGTAAAAAAAGGCGCAATCCGCCCGCAGGGAGAAGCCTGCTGCGCTTGTACTAAGAAACACATATTTCAATAAAGTGCCCCCTTACTGTGCAGCCACTGCTCCCCCAATAATAAAAAACAATCCCCCTGCAGGGAACAATATCTCAAGGCCAGCCCCAGCATCTGCAGGATAGGGCCAAAAAACAGGGGGTCTCCAGCTGTTGCAAGACCTAGGGAGAAAAAGATACTCACCTCATGCTGAAGAACTTGCCTAAAGAAGTCTTCAGTCAGCATTTTCACCTGCGGAAAGCCAAGCTCATAGCGAGGCGAACAGGGAGGTAGGGGGACCCGGACCCATGAGGTACAACCCCAAGCGCTGACCGTTGGCGAGAGGGGGTTAACAGTACATCCAAGATGCCTGCCACCTCTCGCAATGAGGAAACAGTACATCCAAGATTCCTGCAACCTCTCGCAATGGGGAAAAAGTGAACATTGCGTTCCTGAGTCCCCACCTGAAAACAGAAATAAAAAAGGAATAAAGAACTAACACATTCCATAAACCTAAGAAAATGAAAAATATGAGACCTGGTCTGGAGAAAACCAGACCATGTCCACCTCCTTAAGACACTAAGCAAAAACTGAATTGCTCAGTGGCCTGGAAGCATCTATATCCTGCTGGGAAGAGCCAACCTTTTGGTTACCATAGTGTCAAGCCTCCTAGAGACAGCAGCATATACCCCAGAATCTGTGTCCCCCAATGGAGTCTATAGAGAAAACTGATTACCTCACTTCCAGTGGGCGGGTATATCCTGCCAGGGAGGAGCCGACTTTTTCCTAGTGTCAGCGCCTCCTAGTGGCAAGAGCAGATACCCATCAGTATCGTGTCCCCCAAAGAAGAGCGACCGAGAAATATATTTTAACCACCATATTTACTATGTTTATATGGGAAACATTCAATATTAGAGGTCTAACAAACAGAAGTATATTGTAAATATAAATATGTAAAACATATTTAGGTAAAAAAAAAAATGAGCAATTACCTGCTGTTTGGCATAGTGACTAGATTAGTGATGGTCAGTAGTCTGTACAGCAGGTCAAGGCGAGCAGACTTTTGGCCTGCGATTAATGTTTTACATTTGCACTTCTCCCAACAATCACAATAGGCCGTTGGTGACGTTCGTTTTAACCTAAAAATAAAGAGGAGACATTTTTAACACACCTAAATAGCTATCCATTACTGTAAAGGGAAACAAGGAGGAAAGGAAACTTACTTGCAGTCATGTCCTTTGTGACAAACCCTAGCACACTCTGTACAACAGCAAAGAGATTCCAATAGGCCACATGTTCGGCATTCAAAAATGTCCTGAGAACAGAAGTCAAAAACACGAGATACATTAATTAGTAGGACAATAATACGTTGGGGAGGTTTATCAAAACCTGTGTAGAGGAAGAGTGGTGCAGTTACCCAAAGCAACAAATCAGATTGTCTTTTATTTTTCAGAGGCCTTTTTTAAAATAAAAAGCTATTTGATCTGCTATGGGCAAGTGTGCCACTTTTCTGTTACACTGATTTTGATAAATCTCCCCCGCTATCCCAAAAATAAAAAAGTTATCCCATATCCACAGAATGGTGACAAGTACCCGAGTCTGACCACTGGGACCCCCAACCATTCAGGATAGTGGTAGTCCACAGCGAACTCTGTGCAAGCACTTGCACTGATATTCAATTCCTTGTCAATCCATTCACACAGAGGGACAAGGGATCCATTCACATGATCAGTGGGAACCCCTTCGACCACATACTTATGACCTAATCTGTGCCTAGGCCAGTGTTTTCCAACCAGTGTGCCTCCAGCTGTGACAAAACTACAACTCCCAGCATGCCCGGACAGCCAAAGGCTGTCTTGGCATGCTGGGAATTGTAGTTTTGCCACAGCTGGCGGCCCCTAGTTGGGAAACACTGGCCTAGGCATTGGTTTGTCTGAAGAGTAAAACCTATTTAAAGAATAAAGTTGTGTTTGTACCTGGTTGATGTGCTCAGCTCCAGTCCATGTAAAGCTACAAGTGTCATTACAGCAAAGAACATACAGGGGAGAATCATCTGCATTGGTTCCAGGTGGGCAAATCATTGCTTTGAAAACATCCTCCTCTTTTTCATTTGCATTTGCTTCAGCTAAAAAAGGAATTAATTACGTGAGTACATATCACCTAAAAGTACTTCAACGTTAAAGGACATCTGCAGCGTATAACACTTATCCCCTATCCACAGGATAGAGGTTAAGTGTTTGATCGCAGGGGGTCTGACCGCTGGGACCCCCCACAATCTCCTAAACGGGGCCCCCATATTAGCGTTCATTGAGAGCGCTGATGCGCGTAGCGTCGACCTAGAGAGGTCGACGGTACGCCCCCTCCCTGCACAGTTCTATGGGAGAGGCGGGGAGGCACGGACACTGCCTCCCCTCCTCTCCCATAGAACTACATGGAGGAGGCGTGCCGGCCGCAACGTCATGCTGCGACCGGCACGCCTCCTGAACAGGAGAGTCACGGCAGAGCCGTGGCCCCCTTGCAGGAGACCATGGGGGGTCCCAGCGGTCGGACCCCCCGCGATCAAACACTTATCCCCTATCGTAGCCTTCACTGGGGGAACACAGTTACTAATGAGGTATATGCTCTTGCCACCAGGAGGTGCTGACACTAAAGGAAAAAAAATTAAAAAGTTGGCTTCTCCCTGGCAGGATATACCCGCCCACTGGAAGTGAGGTAATCAGTTTTGTCACAAAGCAGTAGGAGAAGCCAACAAGGACATATATACGAAGGACCCTAGAAAAGAAAACCCCGGATTTAAAAAACAAATAAAAATAAAAACAACCTGAAAAGAGCATCCGGACAAAAATGAAGAAATGGTTGGGTGCAGTGTCCCCCAATGAAGGCTACGAGAAGGATTTTATGTTGAGTACAAAAAATCTCCTTTTCTGGTCGCTCTTCATTGGGTGACTCAGATACTAATGGGACAAACCAAATTGGTCCCCTAGGGTGGGAACAACCACCACCAGAGAAAGAGAAGCAGCCCGGAGACCAAACCCAGCCATCCATAAGGCTAGCGGAGGAGACCCTGGGCCAGAGACAACAGAAGCCCAGAAACGGAGCTCCCTGAAGAGCCCACCGTCCATAGAGACGGATTAGGATGCCAAAGGATAAGCCCGTCCTGTAAAGAGACTTTTAACCTCCGGTCTGAAGAGAGAGACAAGAGAAAGTCGACTAGGAAGCCAGATGGACCGAAACCAACCCGGAAGGAGTTAGGAAAGCAACCCCAAGGAACTCAGAACCAGACAGAGGGCTAGCCTGGCTGGGAAAAAAATTATTGGAAAAGGGCATAACAAGAAAACCCCATCCAGAGTCAACCGAATCAAGAGAACCTAGCGGAAAAAACGCCAGGAATTGCAGCATACGCCTGAGCAGAAGGAGACCACAGAAGGTGGAGACCAGAAAACCACCGGAAAAAAAAACAGAAACCGACTCAAGAGGCCTGGTGCATAAGATCGATACAGCTGCAGACCCGAAAACCCTGTCTCAGGGCCCCGCTGCGAGCACCCGGGAGGCGAAATTAGCTCGACTGAAGTAATCCAGATGACCGAAACTACCTCATCTCGTGAGTACATGGACCCCAAAGGGGGAGACAGAAGTAAAAAATAGCCCTGAAAAGGAGCATCCCGGAACAACGGAGCGGCCGACATGAGAATTGGAGTATCCAGAGTCTCCTGGAAGACTTACACCTGTAGTGTATGAGGACTCAACGTGCACCGGGTGACAAACATCCATGTCGAGACAAGAAGAAGTGCAGTACAGAAATACCACCCCAAGGGAGGAGGAGAGCAATGGCAGGACCCAATAGACTGTGGCTAGACCGGCTGTTGCTGAGGCAGGCATGAATGTATAAGCTCCTCCAACAGAGGAGAGTGCCATGGCTGCATGAGTAGCACTAAATAACCAAGAAAACTGGAGAGAGCCAGGCTGCAAAAGTGGGCAGTAAGCACACAAGCATAGACTGCGAAAAGCTCTTCTGAATGCTCACAGCTAAAGAAGAAGGACCCAGCCAGATACCCCACCTATAGAGTGGGAAGAGAGATGGCTCCATCTGGGCAGTAGAAAGTGCTAAGCAAAATAGTCCCCCTAGTGGAGAGGAAAACCAGAGGTTATCTAGATGAAACCCGGGCACTGACCGTGCCAAGCTCCCTGATCCCCGTAACCCCTTTGGAAGTGGGGTATTAAAGTACACCAGGCACTGTAAGATCAGGAAAATTTCATCCTGTGGCAACAGACAAAGTACTGTGTGAATGCAGCCCCCAGGAACCCTTCAACAACATATCGAGGTATGGAGGAGTTCATTTGTGTCCCCAGAGGGATTGGAATCCTGGACACGGGCTGGGTAAAGATACAAAAAAGTGACTACGAATGCAAGGAAGAAGCCCACACACGACCAACAGCATTGAGAGCAACAACGGGGTGAAACCCTGGACCAGGAAACCAGCCGGAGCACAGGAAGCCCGCCGGAGCACAGGAAGCCCGCCGGAGCACAGGAAGCCCGCCGGAGCACAGGAAGCCCCCCGGAGCACAGGAAGCCCGCCGGAGCACAGGAAGCCCGCCGGAGCACAGGAAGCCCGCCGGAGCACAGGAAGCCCGCCGGAGCACAGGAAGCCCGCCGGAGCACAGGAAGCCCGCCGGAGCACAGGAAGCCCGCCGGAGCACAGGAAGCCCGCCGGAGCACAGGAAGCCCGCCGGAGCACAGGAAGCCCGCCGGAGCACAGGAAGCCCGCCGGAGCACAGGAAGCCCGCCGGAGCACAGGAAGCCCGCCGGAGCACAGGAAGCCCGCCGGAGCACAGGAAGCCCGCCGGAGCACAGGAAGCCCGCCGGAGCACAGGAAGCCCGCCGGAGCACAGGAAGCCCGCCGGAGCACAGGAAGCCCGCCGGAGCACAGGAAGCCCGCCGGAGCACAGGAAGCCAGCCGGAGCACAGGAAGCCAGCCGGAGCACAGGAAACCAGCCGGAGCACAGGAAACCAGCCGGAGCACAGGAAACCAGCCGGAGCACAGGAAACCAGCCGGAGCACAGGAAACCAGCCGGAGCACAGGAAACCAGCCGGAGCACAGGAAACCAGCCGGAGCACAGGAAACCAGCCGGAGCACAGGAAACCAGCCGGAGCACAGGAAACCAGCCGGAGCACAGGAAACCAGCCGGAGCACAGGAAACCAGCCGGAGCACAGGAAACCAGCCGGAGCACAGGAAGCCAGCCGGAGCACAGGAAGCCAGCCGGAGGACAGGAAACCAGGAAGCCAGCCGGAGGACAGGAAACCAGGAAGCCAGCCGGAGGACAGGAAACCAGGAAGCCAGCCGGAGGACAGGAAACCAGGAAGCCAGCCGGAGGACAGGAAACCAGGAAGCCAGCCGGAGGACAGGAAACCAGGAAGCCAGACGGAGGACAGGAAACCAGGAAGCCAGCCGGAGGACAGGAAACCAGGAAGCCAGCCGGAGGACAGGAAACCAGGAAGCCAGCCGGAGGACAGGAAACCAGGAAGCCAGCCGGAGCACAGGAAACCAGGAAGCCAGCCGGAGCACAGGAAACCAGGAAGCCAGCCGGAGCACAGGAAACCAGGAAGCCAGCCGGAGCACAGGAAACCAGGAAGCCAGCCGGAGCACAGGAAACCAGGAAGCCAGCCGGAGCACAGGAAACCAGGAAGCCAGCCGGAGCACAGGAAACCAGGAAGCCAGCTGGAGCACAGGAAACCAGGAAGATACCCATTAGGCCCGACACCAGAGCAAAAGTGCTCAATTGCCGCAGACCTGAGGAAACAAGGTCACAGGAATGCCCGAGGCAAACCCCACTGAACAGAAAGAGGCCCAATGAACCCACAGGGACACTCCCAGTCACTGGAGCATCAGGAATTGGGGAGGTGAGCTGGTGTATGAGAAAGCCATGCACACAAAGCCTGGCTATCTGGCTTAGAGACCGCAGCCACACTGGGTTCGGCATTTAGAACCACACCCTAAAGGTGCGATACCAGCTTTCAGCCGTGAGAGCGGCAGGCATGTGGAGAGGGACCTGGTAAAGTAGAGAACTCCACGAACCAGCATGTGGTGCAATGTATAGGGCCCATAGAGCATCATGGGATGACTCACTCGAAACTACACCTTGGTAGTGGGTTCGCAGAACTTCCACCATGGTGTGGACCCGACGTAGCAGCAAGCCATGCAGACAACCGTCAGGCTGACTGGTATAGGATTCCTGAACACTCCTACAAACCCTCCCACAGGAAGTGGAGTACAGGAGTGCAACCGATCTGATGGGTGACCCAGTGGTGTAGGAGACTATGCAGACGAAAGACTGGCTGGCTGACATCAGTCCCTCGTACCTGCAGGGACCCTTGTACAGATTCATCACATCAACAATAAGGTACGGGAAGCGCCAGCCATGCAGCCCAGAGATAGGAGAACGATGGCGGCAGAAACCGTGCAGACAACGGTCTGGCTGAACGAGTACACCTCCAGGTGCTGGTGATAAGGGGACACAGCCACATAGGCAATAACTGTGCACCTATGACGCATGTGGAAGGGCGGGGAGACCTAGAAGCCATGGATAGAATCCCTGCCACTCTGGGAGACCTGAGTCTGCTTAGGAGCAGTAAATTGTATCCCCGTCACCCTGCATAGGGTCCATAGCCAAGCCAGGTCACCCCACCGGACACCGTGCACTAGCAGTGAGGTACCGGAACTCCAGCCACAGATACATGAACCCTTGGATAAGAGGTGATGGAGAAAACCATGCAGACCCACTGTCCGTCTTACTGGTATGGGTCCATAGTAGACAACTGGTCACTCCAGTGGACACCTCGCACTAGAAGTGGGGTACCGTTATCCAGCCGCAGATGCTGCACTTGTGAGAAGAGCGACAGGAGAGACTACTGTCTGGCATAATGACAGCAGGTCCAGTCCACGTCCACACAGGGACACTTCCACGGAGACCTTGCACTGGACAAGGGGATCCGGGGCACTAGCCGTGGATGCGGCAGCCTGAAGAGGAGGGAATATAGTATGCACACGTTAAGAAAACCAGCAGACATGACCTCACTGGGGTTAGTCAGTGACTGTTCTCCTCTACCGCCATCTTTCAAGGGATCATGAAACCCTTGGCAACGACCTGCCACATACGCTGAGTGAGAACTCTGCCTAGAGTAGGTATGCCAGTGGCATATCTCAACCGACTCAATTTAAACGCCCATATCAACTGTACAGGGTGATGAAAACAATAAAGCGGATCCCATATACAGTCCCAGAAAAAGAGCCCAGCAGATATTAAGCTGAAAAGAACAGAATTTACAGGGCTTGTGCCACAATACTCTGACCAAAGGTGTGGTATGCACTGAACCAGCAGACACTGCCCTATCAGTCAGACGCCTAGGGAGACTGAAACGAGCTCCAAAATAGACCCCCGTTCCGAAAAAATCCAATCAATATATGTTCTCGAACAGAGGAAGTATCGGATCGTAAACTGATAGGAAAAGATACTACACTTTATCTTAGTCAACGGACCGAAAATCGCCAAGTATGCCCTAAAGGCATACTAGAAAGGTAGAGAACCTGGGGGAACAAACTCCAAACTGCAAAACAGACAGGAGCAACAGGAAGGGCCATAGAAAAAACTATGTAGCTGTAAAAACTACATTAGACCACTAGAGGGGAGCCCAACACACTCTTGAGAGAAAAAAAAATGCTCACAACAATACAGTATTCAGCCACTGGAGGGCGCAGAGCACCCGTGGGAAGCTTTGTACTTGTATCTCGTGCTGGGGGGGGGGGGGGGGAGCCGTAGTGTCCGTGGTATGACCCAGCCAGAGCATGCGCACCGCTGATAGGGAGGTCCGTGACCCCTGGTGCGTGCGTTGGAACACAATAGGCCGGCAGGAGAGGAGGGAGTCCTGTAAAAGCACGCTGCCAGAGGGGGAAGTGGGTGGAGCTCGCGCCCAAAGGTACTCGGACCCAAGGTACTACCCCTGGTGCTGGCCGTAGGCGAGAAGGGATTAACAGCACATACTCTATGCCCTGTGCCCCTTCATGTAAGGGGGTAGCGCCATGCTCCTGAACCCCCACCTGAAAATGGAAAATAAAAGGAATGAAAAAACTAACTAGACATCCCTAACTATAAAACAAGAAAAACACCAGGTCTGCAGAACTCCAGCCCCACATCTGCCTCTTACTGACACTAAGCTAAAACTGATTACCTCACTTCCAGTGGGCAGGTATATCCTGCCAGGAAGGAGCAGACTTTTTTCCTTAGTGTCATTGCCTCCTAGTGGCAAGAGCATATACCCCATAAGTAACTGCGTCCCCCAATGAAGAGCGACCAAGAAAAGTTGTTTCCGGACACAGATGGCCTTTAAGTGCACCACACCTCAATGCACCCAGTCACCCCTACACTTACCTTTGGCGATTTTCTGTGCTGTCTCTAGAATAGTTATAGCAGCTGGATAAGCTCTTCCACTAACAGCAGACATGAAAGGAGTCATGCCCCTAGCATCCCTAAAGGAGACGCAAAAAAAAAATATATAAAAAATAAATATACATTATAGTTTACTTCATGTTAAAAAATGTGTAATTTAACACAATTGTGGAGAAAGGTCTGCAGGATATGCAAGGACACCCATGTAGCCATAGAGGCTAGATAAGCAAGGAGAAGGGGAAAAGTCCCAGGCAAGAATGGAGAGCAGAGTCTCCATGGGATGTGTGATGTTCTGCCAGAAACAAACCCAGGGAAGCTGGAAAATAGTGTAGGAAACGGGCAAGAGATGTGGAGCCACGTGAACAACCATCCCTAAGGAAAGGCTAGTGAAGGTGGGGAAAGGATAAACCTCACCAGGAGGGTAGGAAGGTTTGCTTGGTACAGCCTTTGCAGTAGGAGCTGATGTTTCTTTGCTTAGTGTTGCCTCAGGGGGGGCTCCAGTCTATACCTATGGTCTTCTGTGCCCCTCAATGTTATACGAGTAGGAAAAATCAATCATGAAGAACAGATTATGCTTTATTTAAAAGGCTCTCCCACTAAATATTTTGCTTTGCTGGAATATCCCTTTTCATGTCTGTCACTCTATGCTTGCAGTCATGACAGAACTGTTTACATGAATTAGTCTCTTCATAGCTTCTGGCTTTTTACCACAAACTGGGCAAACCTTTTTACACACTAATATGCATAACCCCCCAGCAACATTTGTAATATCTATATTTGAAACTGAGCACGTGTGCAACCCCTGTAATGTTCCTACCAAGTGTGCCATCAAAGCGTACATGTCATAACACAGAAAAAAAATGTTACTTAGTATCTTACCCTGACTATGTACATCTAATTTTTAGGCCTCTCATCTATATTAGTTATAAAAATCCCTCTTTTTATTAGCTCTCAGTGTTAGAAATCCTCTCTGGGAAAGGGGGCGTGTCCCTCATTGTTATGGTGGGAGGTGATTGGTGTGTGGTAGGAGGGGGCGTGTCCTTCCCTTGTTATGGTGGGAGGCGATTGGTGTGTGGTAGGAGGGGGCGTGTCCCTCCCTTGTTATGGTGGAAGGCGATTGGTGTGTCTGCTCATGGTCAAGCTGATACAGGACTAGTTAGTGTCCCAGTAGGTATGTGGACCCCTAGTGGTGAGAGTTTTCAGGGGTAGTTTTCTTTAAAAAAAAAAAAAATGTAATATTTCAACAACCATATCACTTTAAAACAAATCTGTCATCAGTATCACCCGAACTAACCTGGCATACAGGCTTGTAGTGCGGGTGATACTGATCAAAATAATACTTACAATGTCCTGAATGGCACTGCCATTGAGCCACTATCGCTGTTTTTCCTTTTATGTAAATGAGGTCCTTGGGGAATGGGCAGGGCTAGGACCGGAGCTCCGGGCACCCCACATGATCTCCTGCTGGGCGGGCGCACCGCCCAGCTTTTCAATATGCACGGCCTCCCTCCCTGCTCTCGCGGCACGGCGCATGCGCTGCTACCAGAGTACACCCAGTAGCGGAGTCAGTTTCAGCCTCATGAGGCTGATACTGCCGCTGCCGCTACCAGGTGTACTCTGGGAGTGGCGCATGCGCCGTAGCGAAAATCTGCCACGAGAGCAGGGAGGGAGGCCATGCATAGCCCACCCGGCATAAGATCAGGTGGGGTGCCCGGAGCTCCTGCCCTAGCTCCGCCCATGCCCCAAGGACCAAATTCACAGGCTGGACCATTCAGGACATTTTAATCGGTATCACCTGCACTACAAGCTTGTATGACAGGTTAGTGCGGGTGATACTGATGACAGATTTCCTTTAATTTTCATTCGTAACAAAAAAAGTTTTGGGATCTGACAGTGCCCAAGAAACTGCAAACCTAAAGAAAGAAATCCCTTGATTTTACAGGACCGAACATCTAGTAGGGAAGTCCATTTTCAAGTCTATACAGTATCATTGCAGAGCTAAAAGTAAAGGCAACCAAGCTTTTAATTCCAGCACAAAAAAAAAAAAAAAAAAAACTATACACTGAGAAATGGACTGAACATACTAACTACTAGACGACATTCAGTCTACTGGGACCCAGTGTGGTATATACTGGCACACCGTTCTGCTGATGTACAAATGTAGGCTACTTTATAAATATGAACCTAGCCCAACTAGGATGTCTGGTCCAGAACAGAATAAAAGTATAAATTGTTCTTTCAAACTAAAAGGAAAACTATAAAACAAATGTCAGTCTTCATATTTAAAAAGGAAACATACTTGGCAGAAAGGAGGTCTCGGAGGTATGGCTGCAAAACCACGCTATCGCACAGTAACTTCAGGATAAAATGAGCATTCGCTTTTCGATCTTTCGACTCCACCACTGAAGCTTCTGAAGAGGGACCTACAAAAGAGAATTAGGCGGTCAATACAACCCAGAGGAGGAAAGACGGGGGGAATCAAGAAACCCAAGCTAAACTGCAATATCTTAAGACTGTTTCACAGGAGGAGATAAAAGTAAAAGCAGTTTCACCTGGAATGGTTGATGTACTAGGCCCTTGACCAGTGCCAGTGGATGTTGTAGTAAGGGATCCTACTGCAGGGGCCAGGATAAAATCTATGTCACCATCTTTCAGAAAGAAAAACAGCATGATGTTTACCAACAGGCAACAATCATTCCAGTAAATTACAGTCCTGGAAATAATCTCCATTTTTGGAGACTGCATCTGAACCTACGAATAATCTACCACTGCATACAGTCATGCTCCTATTTAAAGTAATAGATAAAGTACCATTTGCTTCACTTTAACTATACAGTGATGCTTTCTACAAGACTTTCAATGCTGCTTATTAAATAATCTAGGGATGGTATTCTCAACAAGTGTGCCTCGGCATGTTGCAAATCTACAACTACGGACAGCCGGAGGCTGTTTGGGCATGCTGGGGGTGGTAGTTTGGCAACAGTTGGAGGCACACTGGTTAGGAAACCAATCTCGAGCATCACCTGTGCCACCATATAGAACACACAAAATGCAGGTGGTAACCATGACCCATTTAGCTTTACTGACCTGGATCCATTGCCGGTGGATCTGGCACCCAGCTAGGAGGTGCTATGGGTGGAGAAACAGGATCCTGATGATCACCTGAAGCCCCAGCTTCATGTCGTCCCAATCCTGCTGCTCGAAGCGATCTCCTCATCATCTCCCTTAGTCTTAAGCTGAATATATACACATCCATTACATAAGAAAACATACAGCAAAAAGGTATGATCAGTGTATATATTAATATCTTGCTTATGCTGCATTTGATTGTTTTAATATTTCAATATTTACTGTTGCTTATAACCACAAAGTAATGTCAGGTTTCTACAATAGGTCATGAAAAAAAGTAGTGATATGGTAAGTTACTACACTGTAATAGTGTACTATAGTGATCACTTTAATCCTTTAACGACCACGGACGTAAATGTACGTCCTGTTTGGCGGGACTTCGTACACAGCAGGTTCGGGCTGCTATCAGCAGCCGGGGACCCGGCGGTAATGGCAGACATCTGTGATTGCGCAGATGTCTGCCAATAACCCCTCAGATGCCGTGATCAGTACAGATAACAGCTTCTGCGGCAATGCGCATGATAAAATAGATGATCGGATCGCCCACAGTGATCTGATTATCTGTAATGGCAAACGGAGGTTCCCACACCTGCCTCCGGCCGTCTCCCGGCATCTCCTGCTCTGGTCTGAGATCGAGCAGAGAAGGAGATAGCCGATAATACTGATCAGTGCTGTGTCCTATGCATAGCACTGAACAGTATTAGCAATCAAATGATTGCTATAGATAGTCCCCTATGGCATAAAAAGTTAAAAAAAAAATGTAAACATTTTAAGTAAAAAAAAAAAAAAAAAAAAAAAAAGGGAAAAATCCCTTCCCCCAATAAAAATGAAAATTGGCAGTTTTTTCCATTTTACCCCCAAAAAGGGTAACATTTTTTTTTTTTTTACAAACATATTTGGTGTCGCCGCATGTGTAAATGTCCGAACTATCAAAATATAATGTTAATTATCCCGTACGGTGAACGGCCTAAATGTAAAAAATTTTAAAAATCCAAAAATGCTCCTTTTTGTCACATTTTATTCCCCAAAAATGTACAAAAAAAAAATTACAAAAGTTTTATATATGCAAATGTGGAATCTATAAAAAGTACAGATGACAGCGCAAAAAATGAGCCCTCATACCGCCCTCTTTACGGAAAAATTAAAATGTTATAGGTGGTCAAAATAGGGCGATTTTTGATTACTGATTTTGTACAAAAAGTTTCAGATTTTTTTTTTTAAGCGGTACAAAAATATAAAAAGTATCTAGCCATGGGTATCACTTTAATTGTATTGACCCACAGAATAAAGAACACATTAAATTTTTACCGTAAATTGTACAGTGTGAAAACGAAACCCTCCAAAATGTGCAAAATTGTGGTTTTCATTGGGGATGTCCCGATACCATCTTTTTAAGACCGAGTAGGAGTACCGATACTTTAATTCTAGTACTCGCCGATACCAAGTACAAGTACTTTTATATTAAAGGGAATCTGACAGCAGGGTGACACGGTTTCTGGCGCTGTTTACCGTATGATATGTGGGTCCTTGTTGTGTACAATGGAGGCGGCTGCTGTAATATGAGCCAAGATTTCTCTCTTCTCCATTGGACAGAAAAGGGAATCTGCATTGGCGTCGAGACCAATGTCTCCGGAGCGATTGCGCTGATGTTCACATGGTGGGCAGCAGTAGAAACCGGGTCACCTACTGTAAGATTGCCTTTAATAGTAGGTAGTAGACCCTTGTAGGTAGTATAGATAGTTGCAGCCCCCCTGTAGACCGCACCCCTCCCCCCATGTAGACAGTGCCCCCTTGTAAAAAGCAGAACCCCCTTGTAGACAGTGCCCCCTTGTAAACAGCAGCCCCTCCCCCCTTGTAGACAGTGCCCCCTTGTAAACAGCAGCAGCCCTCTTGTAAACAGCAGCAGCCCCCTTGCAGACAGCAGCCCCCCCTTTGTAGACAGTGCTCAATTGTAAACAGCAGCAGCCCCCCCTTGTAAACAGCAGCAGCCCCCCCCCTTGTAAACAGCAGCAGCCCCCCCCCTTGTAAACAGCAGCAGCCCCCCCCTTGTAAACAGCAGCAGCCCCCCCCCCTTGTAAACAGCAGCAGCCCCCCCCTTGTAAACAGCAGCAGCCCCCCCTTGTAAACAGCAGCAGCCCCCCCCTTGTAAACAGCAGCAGCCTCCCCCCTTGTAAACAGTGCTCAATTGTAAACAGTGCTCAATTGTAAACAGCACCCCCCCTTGTAAACAGCAGCCGCCCCCCCTTGTAAACAGCAGCAGCCCCCCCCCTTGTAAACAGCAGCAGCCCCCCCTTGTAAACAGCAGCCCCCCCCTTGTAGATAGTGCCCCCTTGTAAAAAGCAGGCCCCCCTTGTAGACCGTGCCCCCTTGTAAACAGCAGCAGCCCCCCCCTTGTAGACCGTGCGCCCTTGTAAACAGCAGCAGCCCCCCCCCTTGTAAACAGCAGGCCCCCCTTGTAGACAGTGCTCCCTTGTAAACAGCAGCCCCCCCCTTGTAGACAGTGCTCCTTTGCAGACAGCAGCAGCCCCCCCCTTTGTAGACAGTGCTCAATTGTAAACAGCAGCAGCACCCCCTGTAAACAGTGCTCAATTGTAAACAGCAGCCCCCCCCTTGTAGACAGTGCCCCCTTGTAAACAGCAGCCCCTCCCCCCCTTGTAGACAGTGCCCCCTTGTAAACAGCAGCAGCCCTCTTGTAAACAGCAGCAGCCCCCTTGCAGACAGCAGCCCCCCCTTTGTAGACAGTGCTCAATTGTAAACAGCAGCAGCCCCCCCTTGTAAACAGCAGCAGCCCCCCCCCTTGTAAACAGCAGCAGCCCCCCCTTGTAAACAGCAGCAGCCCCCCCCTTGTAAACAGTGCTCAATTGTAAACAGCACCCCCCCGTGTAAACAGCAGCAGCCCCCCCTTGTAAACAGCAGCATCCCCCCCCTTGTAAACAGCAGCCCCCCCTTGTAAACAGCAGCCCCCCCTTGTAGATAGTGCCCCCTTGTAAAAAGCAGGCCCCCCTTGTAGACCGTGCCCCCTTGTAAACAGCAGCAGCAGCCCCCCCTTGTAGACCGTGCGCCCTTGTAAACAGCAGCAGGCCCCCCCTTGTAAACAGCAGGCCCCCCTTGTAGACAGTGCCCCTTTGTAGACAGCAGCAGCCCCCCCTTTGTAGACAGTGCTCAATTGTAAACAGCAGCAGCACCCCCTGTAAACAGTGCTCAATTGTAAACAGCAGCCTCCCCCCCTTGTAGACAGTGCCCCCTTGTAAACAGCAGCAGCCCCCCCCCCTTGTAAACAGCAGCAGCCCCCCGCCCTTGTAGACAGTGCTCCCTTGTAGACCGTGCGCCCTTGTAAACAGCAGGCCCCCCCCCCCTTGTAGACCGTGCGCCCTTGTAAACAGCAGCCCCCCCCCTTGTAGACAGTGCCCCTTTGTAGACAGCAGCAGCCCCCCCTTTGTAGACAGTGCTCAATTGTAAACAGCAGCAGCACCCCCTGTAAACAGTGCTCAATTGTAAACAGCAGCCTCCCCCCCTTGTAGACAGTGCCCCCTTGTAAACAGCAGCAGCCCCCCCCCCCTTGTAAACAGCAGCAGCCCCCCGCCCTTGTAGACAGTGCTCCCTTGTAGACCGTGCGCCCTTGTAAACAGCAGGCCCCCCCCCCTTGTAGACCGTGCGCCCTTGTAAACAGCAGGCCCCCCCCCCTTGTAGACCGTGCGCCCTCGTAAACAGCAGCAGCCCCCCCCCTTGTAGACCGTGCTCCCTTGTAAACAGCAGCCCCCCCGTAGACTGTGCCCCCTTGTAGACAGCGGCAGCAGCAGCCCCCCCTTGTAAGCAACCCCCCCCCCTGTAGAAAGCGCCCCCTTGTAAACAGCAGCAGCCCCCCCTTGTACACAGTGCCCCCTTGTAAACAGCAGCAGCCTGCATCCCTGCCCCTCTGCGGACGGCAGAACGGGGATGCGGACGGCAGAACGGGGATGCGGACGGCAGAACGGGGATGCGGACGGCAGTGCAGTAGGTATCGGCCTTGGTATCGGGGGACATAAAATGAGTCCCCAATACCATGAAAATGCCAGGTATCGGCCCCGAAACCGATACTAGTATCGGTATCGGGACATCCCTAGTTTTCATTTAAATTTCCTCCCTAAAAAAATATTTCTTTGAATTTGCCATACATTTTATGGTAAAATGAGAGGTTTCATTACAAAGTACAATTGGTCACGCAAAAAACAAGCCCTTATATGGGTCTGTAGATGGAAATATTAAAGAGTTATGGATTTTAGAAGGCGAGGGAAGAAAAAACGAAAACTCAAAAATAAAATTGGCTTGGTCTTTAAGGTTAAAATGGGCTTGGTCCTTAAGGGGTTAATGAACCTTCGTAACATCAGCAATGCATTTGCTGAGAGAATTACTATATTTCGAAGAGGACCTATGGCTTCTAATGACCTGTCTGGTTTATCAAGAGCACAATCGCTTTGAAGTCTTATCCCCTATCCACAGGTCCTGTATTTAATTCAATTGAATGCTGGCCCAATCACCTCAAGTACAAAAGAGCCTCATCAGGGATCGACAGGAGCAAATAGGTAAACTGGAGTAACTTTTCAAAAACATTGTATATGTAGTATTAAGTGCTCTAATTTAATAGCCATCATGAGACAACCCCTTTAAACACTAAACAAGTGTACCCATAGATGTCTAACGTATTAGCCAAAATCAGTTATTACTTCATATGGTGACTCCTAAGCCCCAATAAGGAAATCAAACAAAACGCTTACCTTCGGCTGCTGGAAGATCCAGCCCGATTTCCAGGCCCATTACTGGACACCACAGAGATGGCATTGGCGATGGCTTCCACAGCAGAAAGTCTCTCAGCAAATGTATTCCTCTCAGAGCGCTCTGCTTCTGAAACAATGAGAATAATCATTTGTATTCCTAACATTTAACACTCACACCAAAATATATAGGGGAAGGAAAGAGGAGAGTTATTAAAAAGGTAAAAAAATAAGTTATGGCATTACCCTTACCCTCCTCCTCTTTAGTCTCTTTGTTGCTGGTAGGAAAGCAAACAGAGACACAAGCATGGAGGATATTTCGATTCCCGTCACATCGGTGGCTGAGAAATGTCTGCAGCATCTGGGTATTTTGATCCAGGACGACACCCTGTTCCAGGTTCATCAGATACTGTCGGCAGGCCTCGTAGTCACAGCGCAGGATGTGCTGCATCAAAGTTTGTTTCTAAAAGGAAAGAGTTTTTAAGGCAATGTGGGCTTTTATAGAAACACAACGTTGGTTTAGATCTGGGCAATAGGTTATAAATCTTTCATTGTGCAAATTCAATATTGCCTGTTCAGAGCGTGAAATACAAAAAAAAACAAAAAAAAAAAAGCACAAGTATGTCCCATCTAGGTCCAAGACAATAGCATATTAAGATAGTGTCAAAGTGCATCAGCTAAGAAATCAGTTTATTAAATTATTCGATCATTGACTTGGGGATTGTCCAGGCTCATAAAATATTTAAATTAGGGTTCAAGCTGCCACCTCTGCCCCCAGGTGGCCACTACATCCAGTGACTGAGCAGTCGCTTTTTGTATGTCTGTACGAATTAATTATGTCCCCTTCCTGCATAGACTTTAATGAGTCCCAAACTTTAGTACCAGATACAATAGTCATCCTCCCTGCACACCAAATTATACAAAATACAGGTAGCTACAACAGACCCGTCCTTACCTCAACAGCCATAATAATGATGGCAGCCTTCTTCTTGATGGTAGAGTTTGCAGGTAAATTAGCCAATGAGTGCACCCCCATTCCCAAACTGCTGATTGGAGGAAGATCCAACCAATCAGGGTCTCTGATGCCCCCCATGCAGTCCTTAGCCATGGGATAAATGGTACCATTTCCATCTCTAAGAATAATGGGAGATTCCTGCAACAATAAAATGATAATATTCAGCACACTGAACAACATTTCTAGTACATCAAAATCTGTGTTTGCTGTATACTATATAACAAATTTGCTCAATAGAAAAGGGTATTTTATGTACCACTATGGAGTTTTTGCATAACAAATACAAAAAAGGATAAAATAAAAATATCCCTCGAAAAATATAAAAACTTAAAATCCAGGACTGTACAGACCTGTCCGGCTGTGAAAATGGCCACGTTTCTCTCATTCTGCCCAAGGAAGGCAATGCTGCTGGTGGGGAAATTGTTCTCCTGCTCAGCTTTTCCAGTAGCAAGGTCAAAAATGCAGTAACGCACCCATGTGCCGGTCTTTAGTACAGCATGGACGCCTGTACACAAACAGATTACATCACACATTTAGCGCAGTCCAGGCAAACATGCACAAAAACAGTCCACAAAGAAACTTTTGCACATTTAAAGGGGTTATCCAGGAAAAAAACATTTATATATATATCATCAACTGGCTCCAGAAAGTTAAACAGATTTGTAAATTACTTCTATTAAATCTTAATCCTTTATGTACTTATGAGCTTCTGAAGTTAAGGTTGTTCTTTTCTGTCTAAGTGCTCTCTGATGACACCTGTCTCGGGAACCGCCCAGTTTAGAAGAGGTTTGCTATGGGGATTTTCTTCTAAACTGGGTATTTCCCCGAGACACGTGTCATCAGAGAGGACTTAGACAGAAAAGAACAACCTTAAAAGAGTACTCCGGCGTGCACTTTTTTCATTTTATCCCATCCGGGCTGCAAAATAAAAGAAAACAAACTTTCTCTTACCTGTCAACGAGCCCCCGGTGGTCCGGTACACTCCGGTACAGGTGTTCGGTCCCCGGGCTGTATTCTTCTTACTTCCTGTTAGCCCGCCACGTCACACACAGCTTCAGCCTATCACCGGCCAAGGCGGGACATTGCTGTGGCCGGTGATAGGCTGAAGCTCCGTGTGACGTGCCGGGCTAACAGGAAGTAAGAAGAATACAGCCCGGGGACCGAACACCTGTATCGGAGTACCGGGGGCTCGTTGGCAGGTAAGAGATAGTTTGTTTTCTTTTATTTTCCAGCCCGGACGGGATAAAATGAAAAAAGTGCGCTCCGGACTACTCCTTTAACTTCAGAAGCTCATAAGTACTGAAAGGATTAAGATTTTTTAATTGAAGTACTTTACAAATCTGTTTCACTTTCTGGAGCCAGTTGATATATATATATATATATATATATATAAAAAAAAAGTTTTTCCTGGATAACCCCTTTAAAGTTCTATAAAAATAAAACAATGATTTGGGGATGTAAGAGACACAAACTATATGTAGTTTTGGCAAGTTCAAAAATTCCAATTATATTTAGGACACCTCATATCTAGAGTACACTGTTTCATGAATAATTACAAGACCTGTGGGAAAAACACCAGTTCTGATACACAAGGGTTTCCATTGATCACTACTACTCTCAGCATCCCTCCTGCACTGCTTGCATTAGTCTTATTACTGTAATGGCTCCTATCAATGATAAAATTCTACCTTTTCCTTTCCTCCATTTGCTTTCATATTTCTCCCAGCATGCTCCTGCAAGAAAACACTCTTTAAAGAGAACTTTCAATTCATACAAGAAAGTCCTTGCCAAACACGGTCGATCTTCTGTCTCTCTACCCCAGGCAACCATCTGCTTTAGATCCCTTCTCTATCCGGTTACTACCCCTTACATATCAGTTGAAGAATTTGTCGCTTTGAACACAAGGTAGATATATCTCCACCTGAGCACTTGATCCAATCCCCTCCCACCTTATACCAAACCTCACTACCATGTTCATTCTGGCCCAAACCCATCTCTTCAATCACAAACCTCTGGAATCTTTCCTTAATTCAAACATGCCACCATTGCATCCATCCTCGAAAAGCCATCCCAAGGCCCATCCTCTGTCCAGCTACCGCTCCATCTCCCTTATCTCCTTTTCGGCCAAACTTTTAGAACATGTCTACCAAACTGTCCTCTCACATCTTATCCAACTCACTTTTCAAGCACCAAGAATCTGGCCTTGATCCCCACCACTCCACTAACCTCCCGTAGCCAAAGTGGCCAATGAACTGCTGACTGCTAAAGCTTCACTCCAATACCCTGTGCTCCCTCTCCTTGTAGAGAACAATGTAGTAATATAGAAGATATTCCAGAATTATTTCACTATGAATACAGGTGCTTACTTAAATTAGACATGTCGTAGACAGGTCCCCTTTAGAAAAATCTGTCACCAGCAATAAGTATCAAACCTGTCACAACATAAGATAGAACCAAGTGCACTAATGCAGCCCACGTCTTTATTTGTGCTAATTAAAGCCAAAAGACATTTAATCTGTGTGAACAGTCAGAGGGGCAGTGCGTAGAGCTGGGCGGTATGACAAAAAATTGGTATCACTGTATTTTTTGTAAGTTATGGCTGCTTCCACCCCAAACCTCCCCCACCCCCGGTTTATCAGCCCAGCGCTGCGCTGTCCCCCACATCGGGGGACTAATCATGTGTGACCCGAGAGTGATCCCCCCCCCCCCCCCCCCCCCCAAAATAATTATCAGCCGCTGCACTGTACTGTACTATCCTGAGCCCGGGCTTCAGAAATAAACTAAATAAACAAACTCACTTCTTATATGACAGTGTGCTCACAGCCTATCACCGGCCGAAGTGGGACATCGCTGCGGCCGGTGATGCAGCCGGTGATAGGCTGACTGCTCCGTGACGTTCCCATCCCCAGGAAGCAGCAAGAGCAGTGGAGGGACCGTGGGGCTGGTTCCAGAGCAACGTAGGAAGGAGGAGAGTTAAAGTTTATTTTGTTTATTTCTGAAGCCCGGGCTCAGGATAGTACAATACAGCACAGCAGAGAATTATTTTTGGTGGGGGGGGGGGGGGGGGGGGGAAGAGAGAAGCGCTCATGGGTCACATATGATTGGGTGACAGCGCAGCGCTGATAAAACGGGGGGGGGGGGGGGGAGATGGGAAGAGTAGAAGAACAGCGCACGCGGGTCACATATGATTAGTCGCACGATCTGAGGACAGCGCACTGCGGCTGATAATTCGAGGGGGAGGGGCCCGACCAGTATTGCGGTATAGAAAAAATTTATATCGTGCAGGAAAAAAAATTTGGTATTTGGTATGAACCGGTATACCGCCCAGCACTAGCAGTGCAAACAGTCTGGCACGTCTTTCCTCCCCATCCCATCTTGTGTGACCAATCAGGGCTCAGTGGTGGAAGCCAGCAAATCAGTCCCATAAGGCAGCCTTTTCGAAAAGACAATGTTACGGAATCTGCATTTGTTGTGATGTTACCTTTAGAATCTACATTGACAGCAAGTATTTCAGTTTTTTCAGGAATGCACAACTTTTTAGGAGTCCTTTGGAAACAATCAGGGACTTTTGGCGTTCCACCGGTCTTCACCACCTACCAATTAGAAATTTTACCTTTTTAGAAAGTTTTTAAACAAACAGATCAACCCCTCAAAGACACAGCCCATTTTGGTTTTTTTTTTTTTCCACCTCACCTTTTAAGAGCCATAACAGACCCATAGGAAGGCGCAATTAAAAAAAAAAAATTCTGTGGCAGAAAAGGTGTACTTTATTGTATAACTGATCTGTTCTCTATTCTGTGGGTCAATATGATTAAAATGATACCCATGTTTTTCTATTGTACAGCTTAAAAAAAACTTGTCAAACTTTCTTTTTAAAGTATGCCTATAATTGTTCTGTTCTGACCCCCTATAACATTCTTATTTTTCCATATACAATTTTTTGCACCTTGTTTAGTAATTTTATCGCTACCAATTTAGCCATTTATTTCAATGTTTACTGTACGAAATCCTTAATTTAATAGATCGGACATTCCCGCACACAGCGATATCAAATGCATTTCTTTCTAATAGTAAATTGGAAAATTTAACTTTTTTTATACTTAGATTTTTTTTTTATACTTCCTGTAAAATCTCTCTCAGATGATCCATTGTGGGTGGGGGGGCACAGGAACCATGGGTATATTGCTGCCACTAGGTGGCTGACACTAGGCATTAACAAATAAATTCGGCCCCTCCTGGCAGGATATACCCCGCCCACTGACTGAGCTAATCAGGTTAGTCCCAAAGCAGTAGGTGGAAATCAATAGAACCACAACAGAAAGTCAGAGTAAGGCCAGGCAAAAACAACCAAACAAACCGCCTGACAGGCAACAGACCCTCAGGTCAACAAACTAACAACCAATGGGTGGATGCTGTGTCCCCCAATGAATCCTCCGAGAAAGATTTTCCATTTGGGGGGGGGGGGACACAGGAACCGTGGGACGTACCAAAGCAGTCCACAGGGTGGGAAAATAGAACACAGCCAAAGAGAAATCAGGCGGAGGGCAATGCCACCGCCTGCAACACTTTACGCCCAAACCCGGTGTCAGCAAACGCGGAAGTGTGCACCTGGTAAACGTGTGCACAGACGAACATATGGCCGCCTTACAAATCTGCAGGGCCGAAGCCCTGTTGTGGACCGCCCAGGAGGCCCCAACGGAGCTGGTGGAATGTGCTGTAACCCGGAAAGGCGGAACCAACGATAGGCCTCCAATATGGCAGACCGGATCCAGCGGGAGATGTTCGCCATAGAAGCAGGAAGCCCTTTGCATCGGCGTTCCGAAAGGACAAAGGATTCACAGCGCCGAAAAGAGGTGGAAGAGATAGACTCGCAGAGCCCTGACCACATCCAATTTGTGGAAAGAGCGCTCCTTAGAGTGAGACAGGGCAGGGCTGGATGATCTCCTCATTCAGATGGAAAGAGGATACCACCTTTGGCAGAAAAGAATGCACCGGCCAAAGCACAGCCTTGTCCTGATAGACAAGAAAGGTGGGGGCGACAGGAGAGAGCCGCCAACTCAGACACCTGCCGGAGGGAGGTAACAGTGATTAGAAAGGACACCTTCCAAGAGAGGAAGCGGAGAGAGACCTCCAGGAGGGGCTCAAATGGGGCGCCCTGTAAAAGGTGCCGAGTACCAGATATAGGTCCCAGGGCAGAGTGGGAGACCTGTAGAGAGGAGCCTCGTGAGCCACACCCTGCAGGAAGGTGCGAATGACCCGGACCGAGAAACCTCAAGCCCTCAGCACCACGGTTTCAACAGTCACTCTGTCAAATACAGCGGAAGTGAATTGGGGTGGAAGAGGACCTTGAGAGAGAAGGTCGGGCCAATCAAGAAGCTGCATGGGAATTTACGCCACGAGGCGAACTACGCAGGCGAACCACGGGCACCGGGGCCAATCTGGAGCCACAAGAATTGCTGAGACGCCTTCACCCAGATGTTCCTCACAACCCCAGGCAGGAGGGAAGAGATAAGGAAGGGCGAACTGCGTCCAGGGAATGACCAACGCGTCCATGGCCAGAGACCTGCTGTTTATGCAGGATGCAAAGAGGTCCACGTCTGGGGTCCCCCAACATTCGCAAATTGCCGCGAACACTTCCGGGTGGAGGGACCACTCTCCGGGGTTGGGCGAGGAGCGACTCAGATAGTCCGCTTCCCAATTGTCCACCCCCGGAATGGATCGCCGAGATGGAGGGAACATGACGTTCCACCCAGACCAGAATCCTTGTCACCTCAGCCATTGCAGAGAGGCTGCGAGTGCCCCCTGGCTATTGATATAAGCCACCGCCGTCTGAACTCCAACCAGACGACCTCTGGGTATTGACTCCCAGTGGAGGAGAAAAAGAAAGATGGCCAGAAGTTCCAGGACGTTGATTGGGAGACCACCGGCCCTGAACCGTCCAGTCCTGAAAAATGACTCAGGTGGGGGTGCCCCTTCAGGCGGAGGTAAGTTTGCAGGTACCTGGCTTGGCGGAAAAGCGTCCAGAATGGCCATTTTACTTCCAGGAGGGATGCGCTTTGAAGGAAAGAGCCTTCCGAGTCTGCAAGGCCGCTGGCTTGTCCTGGCGGCCCGAGACAAAGGACCGAAACAAAGAGGATTTGCTGCAAAAATCGGTGCGACACACCTTATTCTGCGGGAGCAGAGAGCTCTTACCGCCTGTAGCCTAAGAAATGATTTCATCCAGGCGTTTGCTAAAAAGACGGCCGCCAGCAAAGGGCATCTCTGTGAGAGATTTCTTGGAGGCTGCATAGGCATTCCAGGCCTTCAATCTTATATAGAAGGGAAGATAATAAGGATCCCTCTAATGCCCTAACAGATAATGCACACCCTTGGTGTAAAATAAATGATATCCACAAAGAGTACACCAATTAGGTAAATGAATAAAACATAACTTTTACTTATAGATCAAGACATAAAATAAATCAAATATAAGGTTACCGTAATATCACCATCAATGTGGGTAAATGGGGAAAAGGGTACAGCTGAATACCTAGTCTTGGCTACCTACAATGGGCCCTTCCTAATATAGTGTGGATAGGGTAAGGGAATTAAAAGAAGCTTGTGGCAGAACTCCAACGCGTTTCATCCTGTAATGTGCAGGACTCATCAGGGAGTAGACATAAATTGGTAATACTATCAATATTAAAGATCTGGTACCAATGAACATTAACACATAGGATAGAAAGCAAGTTAGGTCAGTCAGGTACTGTCGTATGCAGTCAGTGATACGGTCAGGTGGTAAGGAATAGTGACAAGGAGGATGTAAGCATTAAACATAGCATTAACATATAGCATTAAACAATAGACACTAACATCAATGCAAGATCAGAATTATTAATAATATAAATAATAATAATATAAAATGAAATCCCAGGGGATCCAAATTCAAACCAAGGTGGTAACAGCCAAAAACCACAGTGCAGGTAGGTGAAATCACCTATAACCCAAGTGGGGTAGATGAGACAGCAGAGTATATCGCCGGTGATCCCTCCAGTGGCGTCCTCCACCTGGAGGGATCACCGGCGATATCCTCTGCTGTCTCATCTACCCCACTTGGGTTATAGCTGATTTCACCTACCTGCACTGTGGTTTTTGGCTGTTACCACCTTGAAGTACCCACTTCAGCCACTAGCAGTCATTTTGCATTATTGTGCATTTGGGTTTATACCTGTACCTTAATAATCCGGTACAACCAGGTCCGGAATCTAGTGACTATAGAGACCGTCTTTTTTGCACTGTAATACCTTTTACTACTATTACAACAATCATCCAGTACCTATCTGAAAGGGGTGCTGTACATCTTGGTTTGAATTTGGATCCCCTGGGATTTCATTTTATATTTAATAATTCTGATCTTGCATTGGTGTTAGTGTCTATTGTTTAATGCTATATGTTACATCCTCCTTGTCACTATTCCTTACCACCTGACCGTATCACTGACTGCATACGACAGTGCCTGACTGACCTAACTTGCTTTCTATCCTATATGTGTTGCTGTTCATTGGTACCAGATCTTGAATATTGATAGTATTACCAATTTATGTCTACTCCCTGATGAGTCCTGCACATTACAGGATGAAACGCGTTGGAGTTCTGCCACCATCTGCTTTTAATTCCCTTACCCTATCCACACTATATTAGGAAAGGCCCATTGTAGGTAGCCAAGACTAGGTATTCACCTTTACCCTTTTCCCCCATTCCTGGACTTCAGCCACAGTGTGGTGGATAGCTACAAAATTTCCGGAAGCAACAAGTGGACTCCAGAGACGCAGAGCACAGATAATCACCAGCATTGGAGATCTGGAAGGCCAGGTCAGCCAAATCATCTGGAGGAGCCCCGGATAAAATGCCTTGGCGCAGTTGGGAAGCTCAGATTGACAACACCTTGGACACACAAGTGGTGGCGAACGCCGAAAGCAAGGACAATCCTCCTACTTCAAATGTGAATGTTGCCAGATTCTCAGTACTTACCTACTAGGAAGATGTTACCACAAACTCACCTGAAGTCTTCAACCAGCCTAGTGCAACTCCATCATGACAGGCTGCCATAGGGGGGCGAGCAGGGGCAAGAGGGGACCCGGACCCAGGGCACATCCCTAGTGCTGGTTGGTGGCGAGCAGCGGTTAACTGTGCATACTTTATGTACCCTGCCCCTTCATCGCAAGGGAAGGGGGGGGGGGGTGGAGAAATCAGGCAGGGCCATGCTCATGTCGCCCCAACCTGAATAAAATAAAGGAGAGAAAAAAAATCTTATACTCTAGAAAACAAAGACCATGACCAGGTCTGGAGAGCTCCAGACCTGCGTCTGGCTCCTACTGACACCAAGTTAAAAACCGATTAGCTCAGAGTCAGTTGGCGGGGTATATCCTGCAAGGGGGAGCCGACTTTTGTTAATGCCTAGTGTCAGCCTCCTAGTGGCAGCAAGATATACCCATGGTTCCTGTGTCCCCCAATGGAGCCGAACGAGAAAGGGGAGATTCAATTTTTGTATCATGGTTACTCACTTTAAAAAAATCCTATTACTACATCCACCATCGGCACTTTAAAATTGCACTACGGATTCCTTATATGATGTGATCAGTATTAATCCCAGCATCCATGAGGCTGCTGTTCCAATCACTGTGACATACATGTTGCAGCTATCTCTAGAACAGGTGCTAAAGCCACCATATCTGTCCTGGCTGCAGTGGCCAAGACATAAAACAGCAGAACAAGCAGTTTTATACAGTTAGGGTAAAAGGAGGCTATGCACTTTAGATAAAAGTAGGTTAATTGTTCAGAAATCTGATGGATTTGCTGAAACATTTTATTCCATAATAGCCATTACAGCAGTTTTTGTAATTTCTGAAGTGGAAATAACTCTTTAAAACCCTAAAAAGAAATCAACCCTAACATGCCTAACATGACAGTGTTATATGTTTATGCTGATATTCCGAATGCATGTCCAAGACAAATCTGATGACCAGAACTGACAACTTTTCCTTTCGCAGTTTTTTGGTGTGGGAAGCCAAATGTACCTGGAGCTCATCAATCCTTAAAAGTCTGCAGTCTTGGAGGAGAGATGATGGGTCAGGATCACAGCCTGGAGTGCACTGGTTGTTTGAATTATTGGATGTGCCAGGGAACTTCACTGCAACGTAAGCTCCATCAACCTTAAGCACCTAAACATTACAAATAAAAGCCTGTTAATAGCCATCGCAAAAAACAGACAGACTTAAAGATTTTACAGTAATATAAAGTCATTAACCTTGCCAACAGGGACATTTTTGACATCTTCGACAAACACAACTTCTCTCAGTGACCACTGCTCTTCATTCACCTTCTCCTCCTCTTTGGGAGCTGGCGTAGATCGTCTGCGTTCTAGGAAAAATAATGAAAATGTTTTCTTCAAAAACCATAACAAATGATTAAAGAAGTGTTCTCACTGAACAAAACGTATCCCCTATCTGCAGGATAGAGGATAAGTTTAAGATCAGGGGGGGCCCGAGCTCTGGGCCCCCACGTGATTTCCTGTATGAAGTCCCAGCTCTCCCGAGGAGCGGCACGTCCCAACCCCGCCCCCTCCCTATATCTCCATGTGAGAGTCGTTCCATCTTTGGCTCTCTCATAGAGATATATGGCAGGGGTTGTATTGTGCCGCTCCATTGGGAGAGCGCTCAGTGATATAAAACTTTAAAAAAAATATATAGTATTAAAAATAGTATTAAAAGCAACTTCTACAGTGATCTCATGTTTGACTATAAGGACTGGTTCGTTTAGCAGTTCATTGCACAGCGGGCAATTAAAGGGGTACTCCGGTGGAAATTTTTATATATTTTTTTTTTAAATCAACTGGTGCCAGAAAGTTAAACAGATTTGTAAATTACTTCTGTTTAAAAATCTTAATCTTTCCAGTACTTATCAACTGCTGAATACTACAGAGGAAATTATTTTCGGAACACAGAGCTCTCTGTTGACATCATGAGCACAGTGCTCTCTGCTGACATCTCAGTCCATTATAAGAACTGTCCAGAGTAGGAGAAAATCCCTATAGCAAACATATGCTGCTCTGGACAGTTCCTAAAATGGACAGAGATGTCAGCAGAGAGCACTGTGGTCATGAAGTCAGCAAAATTTCCTCAGTAGTATTTAGCAGCTAATAAGTACTGTAAGGATTAAGATTTTTTAATAGAAGAAACTTACAAATATGTAACTTTCTGGCACCAGTTGATTAAAAAAAATTTAAAAACACACACACCACACACACACACACACACACACGTTTTCCACCGGAGAACCCGTGGCCCCGCGTCATAACAGGTCAGGCCCGGCACCTAGCAACCCGGAACCCTGGATTTCGGGATGAAATTGCAGCATCCTGAACAGCTTACAGGACAGCAGGAGGGCCCCTACCTGCCTCCTCGCTGACCGATCGCCGAATGACTGCTCAGTGCATGAGCAGTCAAGCAGCAGAAACATCGATCAATGGTTTCCTATGAGAAATCATTGATCAATGTAAAAGATCAGTGTGTGCAGAGTTCTAGCCCCCTATAGGAGCTATAACATTGCAAAAAAAAAAAAAGTAGAAAAAAAAATAAAAGTTAATAAAGATTATTTAACCTCTTCCCTAAAGTTTTAATAGCATATACTATTATAAAATCCCCTTAAACTCCCCTAAGATTGCACTGCAAAAAAAAAAACGACATCCACTTACTATATGGCATTGAAGCACTGCTGGCAATGGAAGATGCATCACTACAGGTGGATGCAGGAGAAGGAGGTGGTCCCATTTCAGTTTTTACAGGCTCTTGTTTGCTTTCAGGTCTTGAATTAACATTAACAAGAAATAAATTCTAGTTACACAACAATGCAGACGAATACTAAACCGTGCATGTAATACAGTCCAAGCTAACCAGCACTGCTCTTCCTAGCATCCTAAATGTTACAACAGATACATTTTCAAATAGATCCCCACAAATCTCAGATTTCCATGATCAACGATCACTCACTTAGCAAATCAGATCTCTATTAAAAAGGTATTTCAAGGGGTATTTCAACTTAAAAACACTTGAAATCCCCGCTCTGCCCACCCCTAGAAGACCGGGCAGAGCGGGTGGGGAAAGATGGCGGCGGGGGCAAGAATGTGTGGGGACCAGCGATCGCAGCAGGCAGCGGTAAGTGATCTTCACTGCTGCCTTCTAGGAGTCGCCAAACTACAACTCTCAGCATGCCAAGAAAGACTTTGGCTGTTTGGGCATGCTGGGAGTTGTAGTTTTGCAACATCTGAAGGGCCACAGTTTGGAGACCACTGTGCAGTGGTCTCCAAACTGTGCCCTTCCAGATGTTGCAAAACTAGACAGTAGGGATCAACCTATATAGATTTTTTTTAGGGCCGATACCGATAATCTGTGACCTTTCAGGCCGATAGCCGATAACTTATAATGATATTCCGGTATAAGTTATCGGGCGCTTTAAATCAATGAACTGCAGCGGCTTTTGCGGGGCCAGAGACAGCCGCCGCCACCCGCTTCTCTCCCCCTGCCTGTCCCGGGGTCCTCCCTTGTCCAACACCCACCACCGCCGCTGCCCCATTGCCTCCCCCATCCGTGGTTTTACAATTACCTGTTCCCGGGGTCCGCGCTACTTCTGGCTCCGGCGGCATCCTGAGCTGTCACTGTGCGCACTGCCGGTGACGTCGCGTTGAGGACGTCACTAGTCATTGCGCTACGCAGCGCACATCAATAGCGCAGGACGTCGCGGGAGCCAGAAGTAGCGCGGACCCCGGGAACAGGTAATTATAAAACCAGGGATGGGGGAGGCAATGGGGCGGTGGCGGTCTTTGGCCGGGGAGGCGGGGCATTATCAGCAAGGTAATTGCTGATAGGACAATGTCCAAAATCGTGAATATGGGCCAAACCGATAATCGGTCGATCCATACTAGACAGTCCAGGCATGCTGTGAGTTGTAGTTCTGTAACATCTGAAAGGGCACAGTTTGGAGACCACTATACACTGGTGTCCAAACTGTAGCACTCCAGATGTTGCAAAACTACAATTCAAAGCATGCCGAGACTGTCCAGGCATGCTGGGAGTTGTAGTTCGGCAATATCTGGCCCTTCAGATGTTGCTGAACTACAACTCCAAGCATGCCTGGGCATGCTTGAAGTTGAAGGTTTGCAATATCTGGAGGGCTATAGTTTGGACACCAGTGTATAGTGGTTTCCAAACTGTTCTCCAGTTGTTGCTTAACTACAACTCCCAACATGCCCTTCGGCTGTCTGGGTATGCTGGGAGTTGTAGTTTTGCAACAACTAGAGGCACAATGGCTGGGAAACATTGTTTCCTAACTCAGTGTCTTCCAACCAGTGTGAATCCAGCTGTTGCAAAACTAACTCCCAGCATGCACTGAAAGACCATGCATGCTGGGAGTTTAGCTTTGCAACAGCTGGAGGCACACGGGTTGGGGAACACTGAGTTAAAGGAGAACTCCAGAATATAAAAATTGTCCCCCATACTGCCGGCAGTAAATAAATAAAGATGTACATACCTTCCTTCGCTCCCCTGGGGCCTCCAGTAACCGGCTCCGGTCTCCGCCGCGATCCTCTTCCTGGTTGCTGGTGGTCGGCGAGTCATACTGCGCTCAGCCAATCACCAGCCGCAGCGAAGTCCCGACACGGCCGGCGATAGGCTGAGCGGCCGTGTGAGAACGCTTCAAGACACAAAATTCTTCACTACATCGGCACATGCTGCTGGGCCAAAAACGTCACAATGCCGCTCAGCCTATCGCCGGCCGAGGCGGGACTTCACTGCGGCTGGTGATTGGCTGAGCGCTGACTTTCCGACCACTGGCAACCAGGAAGAGTATCACGGCGGAGGCCGGAGCCGGTTACCGGAGGACCTTGGGGGAGCGGAGGAAGGTATGTACATCTTTATTTTTTTTTACTGCCGGCAGTATGGGGGACAATTTTTATATTCTGGAGTTCTCCTTTAAGTAACAAACGCAGTGTTTTGCAATCCGTGTGCCTCCAGCTGTTGCATAACTACAACCCTCAGCATACAGACAGCCAAGGGCATTCTGGGAGTTGTAGTTTTGCAAGAGCCGGAGGTTTTACAGGGTACATTCATACGGCAGAAGTTTCTCGCTACAAAGTTTGATTTGCAGCAAATTTTCGCTGCTGCTAAAACTCCCAGCGGAAAATTTGCAGCTCCCCTCCCCCACAATCGTAGGCAGCTCCCCTCTTCAGCCATATAGAGTGTATGTCTGTGTACTGCCCCCCCACAGTGTTCCGGTCACCGCTCCTCCAGCCCGGGGTCACAATCTACTGCTATGGCCTATGGACTATAGCAGCAGTCCCGGGACCGGAGGAGCGGTGATTGGAACACTGTAGAGGACGCGCTGCCAGTCACTCACCAGGCCCCGGCCGGCACTCGTCCTCCTGCGCCTCTATGGTTGTACGCACGGGACGTCACTGATGTCCCGTGCGTACAACCATGGACCGGAGGACGACGCGCGACACCGGGGAATGGTTAGTGACCCGGACATCCTTATGTCCCGAAAAGATTTTTCGGGACACAGGGATGTCCGGCATAGGAATACTTATGATTATCTGCCCGGGTCAGCTCCTGTGTGTGGATGCAGGCGGGGGCCGGCCAGAGCATGTAAAACTAATTCATGTATACTAAAAACCAGGATGCCTCCAGCTGTTGTGAAACTACAACTACCAGCATGCCAGAACAGCCTTTGCCGGTCTGGGCATGCTGGGAGTTGTAGTTTCACAACAGCTGGAGGCACCCTGGTTTTTAAGTATACAGTTATTAGTTTGTACATGCTCTGGCCGGCCCCCGCCTGCAGCCGCACACAGGAGCCGACCCGGGCAGATAATCGTAAGTATTCCTATGCTCTACCCCAATACCCGGCATATAAGACGACCCCCGACATTTCAGGAGAAAATTCGGGGTTAAAAAGTAGTCTTAAAAAAATTAAAAGTAACACTACATATACACACCCCCTACACAGTTAAACCCACCCCCCAGTACTGCTGGTTAGTGAGGTGGAGCAAGCTGACAGTTTTCCTATAAGGTGAAAATGGGCTTGGTCCTTAAGGGGTTGAGTTTCCCATCTATACTAGGTTATTTCAAAAGATAAAATAAAATTAAAATGTATACCACAAGACTATGGTAGGCGCCTGCACTTACTTGATCTCTGTAGTCTTGCTAGTTTTTTCAAGGTTTTTTAGGCTCTCAGGTGATCTCAGTTGGAACCTGCAGCTGTCATTCATATTCCAGACAGATTCCATCAGAACACCGACTTTAGGAATTCCAGCACTAATAGAGAAGGCCACTGCCCCAGCATGATAAAGGGGGTTATTTCTTAAGCAAACCTGTAAGAGATGCAGATATTAAAACCTGTGGTCCAAAAAATGAGCAAGAAACATGACTGAAGGAAAAACAGTTCATTCTATCTCGGAACTAGACTACGGGATAAACAGACTACAGAAGGTTTGCTACAGCTGTGAAGACCTTGTACAACTAGCAAACAGTCAGCATATATCAGTGTTTCACAACCAGAGTGTCTCCAGCTGTTGCAAAACTAAAACTCCCAGCATGCCCAGACAGCTGGGAGTTGTAGTTTCGCAACAGGTGGCGGCACCCTGGTTAGGAAACACTGGCATATATAAACCCTTTGTATGATACAATCATTTATTCCCCAACTAATCTTTTAATGGAAAAAAAAACACCTTGTTTAAAAAAGGCGACATTCAGGTGGATGATTTTTATTACTATTATGGAGATTTAGCAGTCTGCTTAATAATCATCTGCCTGAAAACCTGCATTTTCTTCCCATCGTCACATTCTAATATCTAAAACCTTAGGCCACAGACCTGAGAGGGGGAACGTGTGGGATTTACTGTACAGTTACCATAGACTGCATTTGGTACCGAGAGGGGGTTACTCATATGTGTGAAAATTTAAGAAAAACACCAGAAGTACAGCAAAGGGTGGGGGGGTGGGTGTTACACTAAGTGCTGAACTGATGCTAAGATTAGAGACTGTTCTTCATTGCACATGTGCTGCTTCCTGACATGTGCAGTGACGACCAGTTAGGAGCGGCGGGGAGAAGGAGAGCCGGAGGGAGGGGGATGAATATTCATTAGCGGGCAGCACAGATGTCACAGTGCCACTAGGCTCCTGAAAACCCCGCCCGTGCCAGCGCATATATTGAAAAACTAAGATTATGGGCGAATGGCCGGATGGATCTGGGCAAGGTAGGGATCATATGAATCCCAAACGGGGGGCCCTGCTGCAGTCCAAACAGAGGGGGGGGGGGGGCCCTGCTGCAGTCCAAACAGAGGGGGGGGGGCCCTGCTGCAATCCAAACAGAGGGGGGGGGCCCTGCTGCAATCCAAACAGGGGGGGGGGGCCCTGCTGCAGTCCAAACGGGGGGGGGGGGGCCCTGCTGCAGTCCAAACGGGGGGGGGGGGCCCTGCTGCAGTCCAAACAGGGGGGGGGGGGGGCCCTGCTGCAGTCCAAACAGGGGGGGGGGGGGGCCCTGCTGCAGTCCAAACAGGGGGGGGGGGGCCCTGCTGCAGTCCAAACAGGGGGGGGGGGGCCCTGCTGCAGTCCAAACAGGGGGGGGCCCTGCTGCAGTCCAAACAGGGGGGGGCCCTGCTGCAGTCCAAACAGGGGGGGGCCCTGCTGCAGTCCAAACAGGGGGGGGGGGGGCCCTGCTGCAGTCCAAACAGGGGGGGGGGGGGGCCCTGCTGCAGTCCAAACAGGGGGGGGGGGGGGCCCCTGCTGCAGTCCAAACAGGGGGGGGGGGGCCCTGCTGCAGTCCAAACAGGGGGGGGGGCCCTGCTGCAGTCCAAACAGGGGGGCCCTGCTGCAGTCCAAACAGGGGGGCCCTGCTGCACTCCAAACAGGGGGGGGGGGGGCCCTGCTGCAGTCCAAACAGGGGGGGGGGGGGGCCCTGCTGCAGTCCAAACAGGGGGGGGGGGGCCCTGCTGCAGTCCAAACAGGGGGGGGCCCTGCTGCAGTCCAAACAGGGGGGGGCCCTGCTGCAGTCCAAACAGGGGGGGGCCCTGCTGCAGTCCAAACAGGGGGGCTGCAGCTAATGTCTGTAAGGGGATACTACCTACTATTAAAGACAATCTTACAGTAGAGTCACCTGCACTAACTTGAATTTATATATAGATCGTGCAGGTGACCTGGTTTCTATCGCTGCTCACCATGTGATCATCGGTCTGTTCTGTCCAATGGAGAAGAGAAATCTTGGCTCATACTACAGCAGCCGCCTCTATTGTATACAACAAGGAACCCACATATACGGTAAACAGTGGCAGAAACCGGGTCACCCTGTTGTCAGATTCTCTTTAAAATATAAGTACTCGTACTTGGTATCAGAGAGTACTAGAATTAAAGTATCGGTACTCGTACTCGGTCTTAAAAAAAATGGTATCGGACATCGCTAGTTAGGCCAGTGCTTCCCAACCAGGTTGCCTCCAGCTGTTGCTAAACACTGACATAGCCCATCATGAAATACAGGAAAGTTGTTTGAAATGAACATTTAAGAATGTAGCTTTTCTGCTGGTGGCTGTACCAGAAACAATTGTGCACCAATTACACCATAGTTGTCCTAGTACTCAGGTGAGAACAATTATAGGAGCAGTAAACACCAGGGTAAAAGCCATCCCTACACTGGAAGCACTGCACATGTCCACTCAACACAAACCCTACTAACCTAGAAAGACTTTGGTTAATATTCATTGAATATTTATATACACTCCTGTATCTCACCTGGGTACCAACTGTAATGTTTGGCATTGAAGAAATCCCAGCACTGGACTTAGGTTTTTTGTTTTTTGCTCTGGCTTTTTCAAGCATTTTTTTCCTTTGGCTAAAGGGAACAACACCCCTAGGAGATACACAGAAAAACATGTGAATTTTGCAGAAAATGCATTCGTTTGCTGAATACTTTAGTAGACCGGAGGGAAAAAATGCCACAGCAGTCGGATATTAGTGGCATCTTATCTACATGCATCCAAAGTCTAAGCAAGTGTTTCCCAACCAGGGTGCCACCAGCTTTTACAAAACTGCAACCCCCAATGTGTTGCAACAGCTGGAGGCACACTGGTTGGGAAACAGTGGTCTATGCAGAGATAAGTAGATTATTTGTTATACTTACTGTAAAGTCTCTGAGACTACATTGGGGACACAAACAGTGGGTATATGCTTGATGCCACTAGGAGGCTGACACTAGGCAACAAAATAAGGAAGCTGGCCCCTCCTGGCAGGATATACCCCACCTACTGGCTCTGAGCTAATCAGTTTAGTCCCAACGCAGTAGGAAAGGAGCGACAAGAACCAACGAAAAGCTGTCCGAGGAAACACCCCAGACAAAACCGACCGACAACCCACTCTCAGGTCAACAGACTAACAACGGGTGGGTGCTGTGTCCCCAATGGAGTCTCAGAGAAAGATTTTACAGTAAGTATATATAAAAAAAAAATATCTACTTTTCTCGGTCATCTCCATTGGGGACACAGGAACCATGAGACGTACCAAAGTAGTTCCCAGGGTGGAAATCAGTTGGGAGGCAGAGTCACCGCTGCCTGCAAAACCTTGCAGCCAAACCGGGTAAGATTCTAAACATGTGGACAGATGACCACATGGCTGCCTTATACACCTGCAAGGCCGAAGCCCTGTTGGGGAATGCCCAGGAAGCCCCGATGTATTCCCCGAGCACTCAGTACCGCGGTTTCACCCGCCACGCCATCAAATGCAACGGAAGTGAATTGGGGTGCCAGACACTGCGAGAGCAGATAGGAGCGGTCCAAAAGGCGCATGGGGGTGTACGCGACAGGGCGGACAATGTCGGCATACCAAGCGCGCCTGGGCCGATGCGGAGCTATGAGAATCGCCAAGATTCCCTCCACCTTGATCTTCCTCACGACCTTGGGCAGGAGGAGAAGAGGAGGGAAGAGATAGGAAAGGGAGGTGGTGGTCCAGGGAATGACCAGCGTATTTACGGCCTGGGCCAGAGGAACGCGGGACCTGGCGACGAAGTGGGGAACCTACCGGCTCAGGTGGAACGCAAAGAGGTCCACGTCTGGAGTCACCCAATGGTTGCAGATTGCCACAAACACCTACCGGTAGATTGACCACTCCCCAGGGTCCGCCTAACCAGTTATCCACACCCGGGATTTGGCCCGCAGTCACTTTGGATCCGAGGAGAAGAGTGAGTTGGAGGAGCTACCCCACTGCCGTCATAGGAGAGAGCAGAGACACAAGAGAACCAGTGTGGGCCAGGAGAGTGCTGCTATTGGACAGGATGGGAGACAGCACCAGGGTTATGACCTCCGGAGCACAAGGACCCACTGGATAGGAAGAGTCCTGATCCCTGCTGAAGCGCTATTGGCCCTTGTACTGGAGAGGCGGTGGGCTCTGCCTCGGAATGCATGTCACGCCCGGGAGGCGTACGACTAAGGCTGCGCACTGTGGCCGAAACGAGTCACCTGTTTGTCATGTTGGCTAATTGCTGAATAAATTTCTGAGAATTGCTTGAACTTCCACCCTGGACATTGCCTTTTGTCTTTTCTGTTACTCTGGATCGAGGGTCCGGTCCTAGTCTCGTGTCGTGGAGTGGGCGAGAGGGAGAGCTGTGTCTACCATTGTTTGCCTCATACTTATGTGCCGTACCCTGCCTCGCAAGAGGGAGATCAGGCAGCACCGTGCTCCTGTCATCCCAACCTATAAACAAAGAAAAAAAGAATCTAACTAGACAAGCTAACTAGTAAACAATAAAAAGGAAGAGAGCAGATCTGGAGAGCTCCAGACCTGCGTCTACCTCCTACTGACACTAAGCTAAAACCGATTAGCTCAGTCAGTAAGCAGTTATATCCTGCTGGGAGGGGCAGATTTTTTGCCTAATGTCAGCCTCCTAGTGGACAAGCAGCATATACCAACGGTTCCTGTGTCCCCCAATGTAGGCAACAGAGAAAATGCCCTTTTAAATCTTCCATTCCTTACCCCCATGCTTTGGGTCAAGATGTAAGACAGTGAGCCAAGTTTCAGTGATTTTGATATTGACATTCCTGATAATACAATTATATCTAGGATTATCCTCCAGGTGCTTCTAGACATGAAAAGGAACAGTAGAACAATTTCCAAACAAATACAGGCTTAAGTTCTGTAATAAAACCAGACCTACTCACCACCAGTAAAGATTGTTTTCCAGTTGTGCACAAGTGTAAAGTGCACAACAGTGTAGTGACACAATCTTCTCTCCCTGCAGCTCTGGAAACACTTGGGCTGTATGTTCTAATTTTGAAGCGACTGAACTTAGCGTCTCATCTATCCATGTGGCCACCTAAGATGACAGACATAAAAATAAAGCCATGTTTATTAATAAAAGTGTACAAGCCATACAAACACTAGCTCCTTGTGTATTTACAGGTATAGCTAACATTATGACTGAAGAACGAAAAGGTATTCCAATTTGACATATGATCGCATATTACAGGGATAATGGGGTGTATGGAACCTCCACCAATCCTGTGAATAAAGAAAGCTACAGAGCTTGTGTAGCACTGTGGTCTGAGTTTTCTCTTCACAGATGCACTCCCAGCCACATGGCTGAGCAGGGAACCCAACTTTAGGGATACAGGGTTAAATTTCCCCCTACATTTTTAAAATTAGTGGCAGTCCCAGAGGTCAGATCACCATCAAACTGATAGCATATCATAGCGATATGCCATCTCTTTGAGAGACAGGAATACTCCTTTAGGGTAGAGTCACACGACCCTGATGAATCTGCCGGTGACTGACCCTTAGTGTGCCTCCAGCTGTTTTCCTCCGTTAAAGGGGTTGTGCGCTGCCCTGCCTTTCTGAGCTCCGCTCACAGCGTCCGGAAGTTCATTACGCCGAACGCTGTGTGCGGGCTTCCGTGTTCGCGTCCGCGACGTCTCGCCCGCCCCCTCTACCAAAGTCTATGGGAAGGGGGCGTGACAGCGGTCACGCCCCCTTTCCATAGACTTTCGTTGAGGGGGCGGGCTAGACGTCACGAGGGGCCGGGCTAGACGTCACACCCGGCAGCCGCGAACACAGAAGCCCGCACACAGCGTTCGGAGTAATGAACTTCCGGACGCTGTGAGCGGAGCTCCGAAAGGCAGGGCAGCGCACAACCCGTTTAAAGCCCAGTCATTTTAGAAGAATCAGCGAACGGAGCTCCATAACAAAGCACCAAAAGCTGATGTGAACCCAGCCTAACATACCCATCTTTACAATGCCATTCAAGAGTTTAACCTGCACATATCCACTTCCAAGGATAGCATAAGCTATAAAAATGTGAAATGTCCAATGAGTCAACAAAATCTGTGATGACTAGAACATCTTGACTACTTCGTAGAACCCAAACTAATAGTCTCTCAACATGAGGAAAAAATAAAAAAGAAATGGTTGCTTACTAATATTAAAGTGTCCCTGTCTCCCTCCCTCTCTCTATATATGTCTGTACACACATACACATACATATACATATTATATAAAGGCCTAAGTGGTCAGGGCCTTATTGTTCAGACTCAGAATTATTTCTAGAGCGAGCCAGGGAAGCGCCACGCTTCACGCCATGACTCCTGGTTATGTCAGTTTCACCGCACAAGACAAGATGCATTTTAAGTCTATGGGGAGTAAAGAGCTGATCAGCTTCTCTGACTATCTAGGGAGATCACTGAGTGTCTGAATTCTTAGACAACGACTGGTCGAAACTTCTAACAGGTCTCTGTGACCTTAAGAGTAATTTCTCTATCGGCTCCATTGGGGGACACAGACCATGGGTATACGCTGCTGTCTCTAGGTTTGAAACTATGGCAACAGAAAAGTCGGCTCCTCCCAGCAGGATATAGACGCCTCCAGGCCACTGAGCTAATCAGTTTTAGATTAGTGTCTAAGGAGGTAGATACTGGTCTGGGTTCTCCCCAGACCAGGTCTCACATTTTTTGTTTTTTTAAGTTAGGGACGTTTAGATTTTTATTTCCCTTTTATTTTCTGATTTCAGGTGGGAACTCAGGAACATAGCGCTCACTGTTTCCCCATTTGCGATTGTGGGGGCACAGGCATCGTGGATGTACTGTCAACCCCCTCTCGCCAACGATCAGCACCTGGGGTGGTACCTCATGGGTCCCGGTCCCCCACTTTTCACTGCTCATCTTGCTGTTGCAGCCCGGCATGATGCAGGTGACAAAAGCTGACTGAAGACTTCATGAGGCAAGTTCTGCAGACTAAGGTGAGTATTTTTCCCTTTTCTCTGCAGGTCCTGCTGGATGAGGACTTGCAACCTCTGGAGACCCCCGATTTTTGGCCAACTCTGATACATTATAGACTTGGGGGGCCTGCCAGGAGGGACTTGTTCCCTCCTTTATTCTCTACAGGGGGTCTTTTTAACTTCATTAAGTGAGGTGGCATGCAGTGGTGCTGTATTCTGTGGGGACATTCTCCCTGCGCTCGGGGCCAGTGTTACTATGCGCGCGGCTGCCATCTTCAGCTGCGCCAGCACTTTTACTTTCACTTCGGGCGCAGTTCGGCCGGGCCGCGTCTGGCGCTCTGCCTCGCCGTCAGCAGTGGAGGCTGCCGGCGTTCTCTTCGCATATGCGTACAGGGCCGGGAGCGGGCGCCATTACAATGCTGCATGTGTTCAGTTTCGGCCCCATGCGGTGTAGCTCCGCCCACCCGGCTACTATAGCTTCTCGAAGCGCGAAAACCAGCACCTATCAGAGCTGTGCGCACGCAAGGGGGGCTTCTCAGGGCCAATCAGCATTGCCCTTACTATAGCCCGGCCCCTTCTGCTGGGTCCAGCATATTTAGCTAGCTCGCCGGTGTTCTCCTCACAGCAGCTGCCCTGTTGGGGACACAGACTTGGGTGAGACTGTTTCTTTTTACTATGTCCGAGCCCAGACCTGTTCCTCCCTCTAAACAGACAGCTGGGACCCTGGTTACTTATTACACCTGTAGGGGCTGTAACACAAAAATGTCTGGTTCTGCTGAACCCACTTGTTCTGCCTGCACCACTGCTCCCCCACTACTCAGGATGCCCTTCCAGACCCCGTGGTTTCAGCCATCCCACCAGTCTGGGTTTCCTCCCTCTCCCAATCTATATCAGACTTTGCTCAGGTCTCCCGTTCTGTGGTGACCACCTCGGAGAGGTCCTCCCTACACCGGCCCGCCAGAGGGACCAGTTCTTCCTATGCTAACTGTTCTCTCAAGCGTAATAGGGGTGTTTCATCTGATTCATCCCCAGAGTCTTCTGGCAGGCAAGGGCGCTCCCCTCGCAGGCATCTCCCCATTGCTCCAGCAGGTAGCAAGCGTCACTCCCGAGGAAGCTCCCTTGGTCACTGCTCTGGCTCTCCAGAACCGCGTTCCAGGTCAGTCTCTCCCTCAGCTAGGGCCGCCTCAACGCGTTGCCATTCACCTGGAGAACTTGTGGATGAAGTTTCCGATTCGGCATCTGACTCAGAGGACCGCTCGGATATGACTGACATTGTGAACTCATTGGTTTCGACCATAAGAGACACCTTCCATCTAGGGGACCCAGGAACTTCGAACATAGCTCCAGAAGTATAATTTCATCGTGCCTGACCGGCACCCAAGGTTTTCAGCTCTCACGCTGAATTTGAAGCCCTTCTGGAATTCGCCTGGAGGCATCCTGACAGAAGTTCAGGAAACGAAGAAGGTTCAAGCGCGGAATCCATTCGCCAAGGACCTCATCTAACATCGGACTTACCCCGCCAATCTGTGGCCCCACCAGTCTCCCGCCTTTCTAAGGCTACTACTCTGCCACTGGCGGATGAGGCTGCCTTCAAGGATCCGGCAGACAAGAAGGTGGAGACCTTGGCAAAGTTTGCCTTAGAAGCAGCGGGTTATTCCCTGCTTCCTGCCTTTGCCTCTGCCTGGGTGTCAAAGGCCCTTTCAATTTGGTCTTCTCAACTCAGTCAGGGTATTCTTTCAGGATCCCCCCGGAGGAACTGTGACTTAGCTCGCCAATGCTCCAAGGCTGGAGATTTTCTGTGTTCTGCTTCCATGCAGTCAGCTCGCTGTGCTGCCTTTGCCACTGGTAACCTGGTGGCCCTCCGCCGCTCCATGTGGCTCAAAGCTTGGGCCTCCAAGAAGTCTCTCACCGAGCTTCCATTTGTCGGTTCTCGACTTTTTGGCAAACTCCTTGATAAGATTATCTCAGAGACGACGGGCGGCAAGAGTTCCTTATTACCTCAAAATAGGACTCTCACTACATCCCGTAGGAAGTCCTCTTCTTTCCGGTCCTTTTGGACCTTTTTCAATTTGTGGCTCTCCCCTTCGGTCTGGCCAGTGCCCCACGGGTCTTTACCAAGATCCTGGCGCCTCGGATAGCCCTGTTACGGGCTATCGAGAGGTGTCTCAGCGATTCCTTACTTTGACAACCTCCTCATCAAGGCTCCCACAAGAGACCAGAATCTGGAGAAAGTGGATCTCACTCTCCAGGCTTTATCTCGCTTCGGGTGGATGGTCAACCGGGACAAGTCCGTCCTTTCCCCCACCCAGTCTCTGGTCTTCCTAGGGCTACAGTCAGACACGGTCTCTGCCCGGATTCGGCTTCCGCCGGACAAGCGTCTGACTCTTGTCAGGAGTCCGCTCCAGTCGGACGCCGGGCTCAGTCTCCATCCGTGTTAGTATGAATGGTCGTGCCCTTTGCCCAGTTCCATTACCGTCCTCTTCAACTGGCGATTCTCTCCCGGCGGGACAAGTCTCCTCTGTCTCTCGACCGCAAGATTGTTCTCCCTCGAAGGTCTCGTCAGTCTCTTCTCTGGTGGCTCCGCTCTCCCCTGCTTCTTCAGGGGCGCTCATTCCTTCCACTCCACTGGTAAGTTGTCACGACAGATGCCAGTCTATCGGGCTGGGGAGGTGTTTTCAAGGAGCGGACGGTTCAAGGCCTCTGGTCTCCCAGAGAAGCCCTTCTCCCCATAAACATCTTGGAACTGAGGGCAATCCATCTTTGTCTGCTTCATTGGTAGTCCCTTCTTCAGTGCCGCTCTGTCCGTGTCTAGTCGGACAATGCCACGGCCGTGGCATACAATCGTCAGGGCGGCACTCGCAGCTCTGCTGCCATGGCCGAGGTGACCAAGATTCTTCTCTGGGTAGAACAAGGTTCCGGCCATCTCGGCGATTCACATTCCGGGAGTACTCAACTGGGAAGCGGATTTTCTTAGCCGGTCCTCAGCCGACTCCGGCAAATGGTCCCTGCATCCGGAGGCGTTTGCACAGATCTGCAACCTCTGGGGCACTCCAGACGTGGACCTCTTCGCGTCTCGACACAACTTGAAGATTCTTCCGTTTGTGTCGAAGTCCCGGTACCCTCTGGCTCTAGCCGTGGATGCCCTGGTGATTCTGTGGTCAGGCTTTGCCCTGCCCTGTTCCCTGAAGAAGCTCAATGCAGAGGGCGTCCACGCCGTTCTCGTGGCCCCAGACTGGCCCCCGAAGGACGTGGTACGCCGACGTGGTCAGGCTCCTGGACGACGATCCATTGAGTCTACCACTTCGTCCAGACCTTCTATTGCAGGGTCCCCTCTGCCACCCAAGTTTACAGTCGCTGCATTTAACGGCGTGGCGGTTGAGACCGCGGTTCCTCTTCCCAAGTGATTCACACCATGCTCAGGGCTCGCAAGCCCTCCTCTGCAAAAATTTACCACTGTACCTGTCGGTCTTATTTTCGTTGGTGCGAAGCTCAGGCTTTTTCTCCTGTTATGTTTTCCTTTCCCCGTCTTCTCTCTTTTTTGCAGTCGGGGTTGGAACAAGGCTGGCTCTCAGCTCCCTTAAGGGTCAGGTTTCGGCCCTTTCTATTCTTTTTCAGCGGCCTCTGGCATCCAATTCTCATGTCCGGACCTTCATCCAAGGAGTTGCACATGCTGTCCCTCCTTATCGGTCCCCTTCTCCCCCTCGAGACTTAAACCTGGTTCTAGGTGCCCTACAAAGGTGCTTTTTTTGAACCTCTCTGGGATATTCCTCTTAGCCTCCTTCCCTGGAAGGTGGCGTTCCTTATTGCTATTACCGCCATTAGGAGAGGATCTGAACTGGCAGCCCTTTCCTGCCATTCTCCTTTTCTGGTCGTTCACCAGGACAAGGTTGTTTTCCGACCAGATCCGTCCTTTTTACCCAAGGTCATTTCGGCTTTTCATCTCAATGAGGACATCGTCCTCCCGTCCTTTTGTCCCGCTCCTTCTCATCCCAGGGAGCGTTCTCTCCACAAACTGGATGTAGTGCGGGCTGTTAGGACGTATCTTTCTGTCACCTCTTCCTTTCGTCAGTGCGATTCCTTTTTTGTTCTTACGGAAGGTTGTCGTAAGGGACAACCTGCTTCCAAGGCCACCATTTCTCGGTGGATCCGATCTGCTATTTCGGAAGCTTACCGCTGCAGGGGGAAGATCCCACCCTTCAGGGTTTTGGCTCATTCCACCCGTTCTGTTGGGGCATCCTGGGCCCTCTACAATAAGGCCTCGGCCTCGCAGATCTGTAAAGTGGCCACCTGGTCGTCTTTGCACACTTTCACAAGGTTCTACCAGGTTCATACCTTTGCATTGGCTGATGACTGTTTCTCTGCCCACCCAAAGGGACGGCTTTGGTACGTCCCATGGTCTGTGTCCCCCAATGGAGCCGATAGAGAAAAGGAGATTTTTATGCTTTCCGTAAAATCTTTTTTTCGAAGGATCCATTTTGGGACACAGCTCCCACCCTTTTCTGGTATTCCTTTTTGGTTTTCTGTCCGAGGGTGTGTTCAGTTATTTTTCTTCTGGTTCTCGGACAGTTTGTGGTTTTTCCTTTGACCTGTGGGTCTTCTCCTATTGCTCTGGGACTTAAACTGATTAGCTCAGTGGCCTGGAGGCGGGTATATCCTGCAGGGAGGAGCCTACTTTTCTGTAGCCATAGTGTAAAACCTCCTAGAGACAGAAGCATACACCCATGGTCTGTGTCCCCCAATGGATTCTTCGAGAAAGATTTTACGGTAAGCATAAAAATCTACTTTTTTATTTCTTTTTTATGAGAAAAACACTAATATTAGCAACCAGGAATTTTATGTTACCTTTCATCTCATGTTGAGAAATTGCAATTTTGGGTTCTTCCAAGTCAATGTTTTCTGTTTAGCACAGTCTGGTGAATTGTGTAGCACAATCAATTTATTAAGATCACCATTTAGGCTTCCCTTATCAAAAAGGTTTCTTTGGTGACAGATTATTTTTAACCCCTTCAGGACCAAGCCCATTTTGGCCTTAAGGACCAGAGCAATTTTTGCACATCTCACCACTGTCACTTTAAACATTAATAACTCTGGAATGCTTTTAGTTATCATTCTGATTCCGAGATTGTTTTTTCGTGACATATTCTACTTTAACATGGTGGTAAATTTTTGTGGTAACTTGCATCCTTTCCTTGTGAAAAATCCTAAAATTTGATGAAAAATTTGAAAATTTTGCATTTTTCTAACTTTGAAGCTCTCTGCTTGTAAGGAAAATGTATATTACAAATAAAAAAAATTTTTATTCACATATACAATATGTCTACTTTATGTTTGCATCATAAAAGTGACGAGTTTTTACTTTTGGAAGACACCAGAGGGCTTCAAAGTTCAGCAGCAATTTTCCAATTTTTCACAAAATTTTCAAACTCAGTATTTTTCAGGGACCAGTTCAGGTTTGAAGTGGATTTGAAGGGTCTTCATATTAGAAATACCTCACAAAAGACCCCATTATAAAAACTGCACCCCCCAAAGTATTCAAAATGACATTCAGTCATTTTAACCCTTTAGGTGTTTCACAGGAATAGAAGCAAAGTGAAGGAGAAAATTCACAATCTTCATTTTTTACACTCGCATGTTCTTGTAGACCCAATTTTTGAATTTTTACAAGGGGTAAAAGGAGAAAATGTATACTTATATTTGTAGCCCAATTTCTCTCGAGTAAGCACATACCTCATATGTCTATGTAAATTGTTCGGCGGGCGCAGTAGAGGGCTCAGAAGGGAAAGAGCGACAAGGGGATTTTGGAGAGTACGTTTTTCTGAAATGGTTTTTGGGGGGCATGTTGCATTTAGGAAGCCCCTATGGTGCCAGAACAGCAAAAACCCCTCACATGGCATACCATTTTGGAAACTAGACCCCTTGAGGAACATAACAAGGAATAAAGTGAGCCTTAATACCCCACAGGTGTTTCACGACTTTGGCATATGTAAAAAAAAATTTATTTTTTTTCACTAAAATGTGTGTTTCCCCCCCAAATTTCACATTTTTCCAAGGGTTAATAGCAGGAAATACCCCCCAATATTTGTAACCCCTTCTCTTCTGAGTATGGAGGTACCCCATAAGTTGACCTGAAGTGCACTATGGGCGAACTACAATGCTCAGAAGAGAAGGAGTCATATTTGGCTTTTTGAGAGCAAATTTTGCTCGGGGGGCATGTCGCATTTAGGAAGCCCCTATGGTGCCAGAACAGCAAAAAAAAACACATGGCATACCATTTTGGAAACGAGACCCCTTGAGGAACGTAACAAGGGATACAGTGAGCATTTGCCCCCACTGGTGTCTGACAGATCTTTGGAACAGTGGGCTGTACAAGTTTTCATTTTCACGGACCACTGTTCCAAAGATCCGTCAGACACCTGTGGGGGGTAAATTCTCACTGCACCCCTCATTACATTCCGTGAGGGGTGTCGTTTCCGAAATGGGGTCACATGTGGGGTTTTGTTTTTTTTTGCGTTTGTCAAAACCGCTGTAACAATCAGCCACCCCTGTGCAAATCACCTCAAATGTACATGGCGCACTCTCCCTTCTGGGCCTTGTTGTGCGCCCCCAGAGCACTTTGCGCTCACATATGGGGTATCTCTGTAGTCGGGAGAAGTTGCGTTACAAATTTTGGGGGGCTTTTTTCCCTTTTACCTCTTGTGAAAATGTAAAGTATAGGGCAACATCAGCATGTTAGTGTAAAAAATTTTATTTTTTTACACTAACATTCTGGTGTAGACCCCAACATTTCCTTTTCATGAAGGGTTAAAGAAGAAAAAGCCCCCCAAACCTTGTAACGCAATTTCTCCCGAGTACGGCGATACCCCATATGTCGCCCTAAACTGTTGCCTTGAAATACGACAGGGCTCCAAAGTGAGAGCGCCGTGCGCATTTGGGCCTAAATTAGGGATTTGCATAGGGGTGGACATAGGGGTATTCTACGCCAGTGATTCCCAAACAGGGTGCCTCCAGCTGTTGCAAAACTCCCAGCATGCGTGGACAGTCAACGGCTGTCCGGCAATACTGGGAGTTGTTGTTTTTCAACAGCTGGAGGCTCTGCTTTGGAAACAGTGGTGTACCGGACGTTCTTATTGGGGGAGGGGGGCTGTGTAGGGGTATGTGTATATGTAGTGTTTTTAACTTATTTTATTTTGTGTTAGTGTAGTGTAGTGTTTTTAGGGTACAGTCACATGGGCGGGGGATTACAGCGAGTTTCCCAGCGCAAAATTTGCTGCATCTCAAGATGCGAGAAACCCACTGTAAAAGCCTCGCCCATGTGAATGTACCCTGTACACCAGCTGTTGCAAAACCACAACTCCCAGCATGCATGGTCTGTTAGTGCATGCTTGGAGTTATAGTTTTGCAACAGCTGGAGGCACACAGGTTAGGAAACACTGAGTTAGAAACAGAGAATGTTTCCCAACCAGTGTGTCTCCAGTTGTTGCAAAACTAGAACTCCCAGCATGCCCAGACAGCTGAAGGGCATGCTGGGAGTTGTAGTTCGGCAACATCTGAAGGGCCAGATGTTTCTGAACTAAAACTCCCAGCATGCCTGGACAGTCAGTGCATACTGGGAGTTGTAGTTTTGCAACAGCTGGAAGAGCACAGATTGGAGACCATTATACAATGGTCTCCAAACTGGGGCCCTCCAGATGTTGCAAAACTACAACTCCCAGCATGCCCAGACAGCCAAAGGCTGTCTAGGCATGCTGGGAGTTGTAGTTTTCAGACTCCTAGAAGCAGCAGTGAAGATCTTCACTGCTGCCTCCGAGGACCACATACTTACCCGTCGCTGCTCGTCCACGTGGCCGGTCCCGCGCTGCTCCTCGGTCCCGCCGCTGGATCAGGTAAGTCCGCCGGTCCCCACGTGTTCCCCCCGAATGCCGCAGGTCCCCGCGAGCCCCTGCAGCCTTCGTCACCCGTTCTGCCCGACTTCCAGGGGCGGGCAGTGCGGGGGATCTGAACTTTCACCCCAGATCACTGTGATTGGTCCACAGGGACCAATCACAGTGATCGCTGACCAGGACCATCAATGGATGGTCCTGGGGGGTGAAGCAGAAGTTGTCCCCTGCTGGAAACAGCGGGACTTCTGCCAGTTAACCCGTGCGATGCTGCGCATCGCCGGGTTAACTGAATGTCATTTATAAACGCCGGGATGCGCGAACGCACTGCACAACCCGGCGTTTATATATGACATTCTGCGGGAAGGGGTTAAGCAATGCAAACATGTAAAAAAAAAAAAAAAAAAAAAGTCACTGAAAAAAAAGAAAATGATGTCTCAAGTCTATTGTGTTGATGGCTACCCTTCAGCAGAGACATTCATGGCGGCATTGGAGGAGATGGTTGCTTACAATTGACAGTCCACATTTGAGAAGCCATCTTTCAACCTCAGGGGCCGGGAGCTACCTTAGTCTGACTACCCCACCATCCAGTATAGCAGATAGCATGAGGGACTTATGCCACCCCTGGAAGTCAAGCATGCAGTCAAGCGCTATGCCACCCACCTTACTGCAGTAAATGTGCCCCATAGACTTATAATGGAGCTAGTTTTGTGCAGGGAGACGGAGACCATAAGGAGCAAAGTACATAACCTCTCGCTTCTCCCGATTATCTAGAGATCAGTGGGAGTCTCAATACTCAGCCCTTGACCAATAAAAACTTTTGACGTATTCCACCAAGTCACAATTCTGCTAAAGATAAAACCAAACCTTATTGCTTTCTGTAGCAACCGTTGCACGTATACTGTTCGCAGAAAGAAGAACAATCTTCTCATTTGTCAAGCCTAAGAAGGCTGTTCTTGGATGATGAAGCAATGTATTCTGAAAAAGAAAAAAAAAAAAAAGCTCAGATGTTGTGCATTGAAAAACAACTTCTCAATCCTTGAGGGAATTCAAACCATATATTCATTGATAAAGAAAAGTGACGAACCTGTGGGTTCCTATATGGTTCAGATTCCAACCACTTCCATTGATACAGCTCTCCTTTACTGCTCACAGCAACCAGCTCTGAATACAGAGCGCCAATGGCAATAAATTTAGTTCCATCCTGTATACAAAAGACATGCAAAAACTACTAATGAGTTTTATTTTTTTTTAAACAAGCACAATAAACCACAAGTATATAATATGTACTGTAAATGACAAAGCTCCCACTACATGGAGATAACTGCATACAGGTCCATTCTTTAAACTCAAAACTATATGCATTAAAGCTGTTTACCCACACTAAACCCAAAACACGGGGTTATAGTGAGGGTGAACTGGATTAAAATGTTTTTTACTCTTATCGGCAGTGCAATTTAAGATACAAGAAGTATTAGGGTCCAATACTAATGCCATCCTTTGGGCAACGGAGGAGACATACCCAGCATCCCTGCCTCCATCCTCCTATATGCCAACCTACCTCAAGCTCACATGGGCAAAAGGGGAAATTTATGAATATTTATGAGGTGGCCATGCATATCTAAGCAGAGGTGAAGTTGGCAAGGATGCTGGGTATGCCGGTTCCTGCCTACATTGTGCAAAGCCTGTGATTAACATTTAAAAAATGGAGGCTTATACATTGTATGGGTATGTTCAGACGAGCGGATTTACAGCGTATTTTACGCTGCGGATCCGCCGCCGAAGTATCTTTGTATGGTGTCTTTACATGTGCCTGCTCAGAGCGGCAATACCCAGCTACGTGCAGACACTGAAGCGGTGTCCTCGCACACATTGAGGTCGCTTCCCCTGCTCTATGAGCTAGGCCGAGAGCTGCCACAATGTGCAAGTATACTGCGCATGCGCACTGCGACTTTCACATCGCAGGGTGTCTGCTCTTAGCGGCGGATTGCCGCTCCGAGCAGGCATATGTAAAGGCAGCATACAGAGGTCCTTCAGCGGTGGAACCGCAGTGAAATACGCACTGTAAATCCGCTCGAATGGCAGCACTGATCTGGGCAAGTAATTTATTATTTTGATCCGGTTCAACCGCACTCTTAACCAGTGTACAAGATTTAGTACCCATTAACCAGCTGTCAATTTCCATTTAAGCTCTTATCTCCAGCCTACGTGTATGTCAGTCAACAGGCAGAATTTTATCAGGTTTCTAATCAGTATGGGGAAAAAAAAAAATACCTTTTCTGGCCACCACTGCAGGTCTTCTCCTAGTGATACTGGACTCAGTATAGGAGTGTTCTTCTTGTCCAAACTGGGCTCCCCTTCTTTACTTGTGGAGCCTCTTTCATTATCGAATGAGGCCCCATCAAGCCACCTCCTCTCACGCAAGCGTAAAACTGACTCACGTTCACGCAACAGCTCAGAGTCTCTTTCTAAGGGAAGAAGGAGAACTGGTATGCAATTGGGTCACACCAGTGGAATAAAAGTAAGCCAATCTCTATTTAGGACCCTTCTTATCTAGCAGCAACTTAAGCTTACGTATGCTTCAAAGAAATGATCTCCATTACTACCATTTCTTAGGGTCATATGACTAGTTCTATTTTATTTGTGAGCTTGACATGCTTCTCAGCTCAGGATAAAAAACATTAAAATAAAAGAAAAAACAACAACAACAAAAAACAATGATATAATAGCTTGGACAAGAAGCATGGGTTAAGCCCTAAATGGGATGTTTAATGCGGGACTACTTGCTGAAAGGGTCATTACGCACATTAAACCATAGCACAGATTAAGAGTGCTGGGTGCTTGTCAGGATTACACCTTAATGGGCCAGTATTGCCAAAACAAAAAAGGAAATAAAGGGCAAGATTCTGTTGTGCATTTACTTTTATCCCATGGTGTCCCATAAATGGCTGCATTGGGAATACCCCTTTACTCTTTGCATTGACAACAAGCCCTTGTCAAGAAGGGATTAGTCTATTGCAGTGGTCTCCAACCTTCGGACCTACAGATGTTGCAAAACTACAACTCCCAGCATGCCCGGACAGCCGTTGGCTGTCCGGGCATGCTGGGAGTTGTAGTTTTGCAACATCTTGAGGTCCGCAGGTTGGAGACCACTTGTCTATTGTAATAAGCGTGTATGACACTGCCAAATAAAGATTTATGAAACAGTGGTAAATCCAGAAGATCCTTCCCTGTTTTGGCTTAGCTGGGCCACCAAGGACGCTTACCGATTTGCTTTGAGGGTCTGCCATTGGCCTACGTTTTTTCTAAAAAATTAAATCAAAACCAAAAGGGAAAGCTAAAAAAAAAAAAAAAAAAAATACTTAACATGGCTAATTTCTAAGAAGACAAAGGCACAGAATTACCTCTAGATGAGCCTATCCTGGAAAGTGAAGAGCGCCGAAAGGATGGATAACCAAAGTAGCTAATATCTTCTGAAAACATAGCATCAGCATCAATTATGACACTTGGGTGAGCAGAATGAATGTCAGCATCCAGCAGTGACATAAGATCCTCTATAAACACAAGGATCACAAGCCGTCATTAAGCAAAGTATGAAAACAGAATGCCATGAGACATTTCACTATAGTCACTAACACCTAGAAACAAGGTCACTTATCCCATGACAAAACTCGTACATAGAATTTGACCACATTTCCAGCAGCAGATCATTGCCCATTAAGATTCTGTTTTTTTTTTTTTTTTTTTTAAGGAAATAAGGAGGCCACCTCCTCTAGACGTGAGAAACTGACAGGTCAAGGAAGTCAACACTAACCTCCTGGTAAGTAGGATTCACTGGCCGTGTCGTCTCCATCATCACCATCTTCATCATCCCGGCTCAAGAGATTGTTCACTGCCAAATTCACGTCAAGATTTGTCCTCTGTAGCTCTCTTATTATGACACTCCGAGACTTTCCTTGAAGGACAACCTGAGCCTATAGTGTGTAAGAAAGCAAAAAGTCATTAAACAACAAAGCCAAGATACTTAAAAGGGGTACTCCATTGGAATTTATTTTATATTATTTATTTATTTTTTTAATCAACTGGTGCCAGAAAGTGAAACATATTTGTAAATGACTTCTATAAAAAAAAAAAAAAAAAATTTTTTTTTTAAAAATCCTTCTAGTACTTATTAGCTGCCATTTGCTCCACAGGAAGTGCTTTTCTTTTGGAATTTCCTTTCTGTCTGACCACAGTGTTCTCTGCTGACACCTATGTCCACAGTAGCAGAAAATCCCCATAGCAAACCTATCCTGAACTGGAGAGTTCCTAAAATTGACAGGTGTCAGCAGTGAGCACTGAGGTCAGAAAGAAAGGAAATTCAAAAAGAAAAAACTTCCTGTGGAGTATAAAGCCGCTGATAAGTACTGGAAGGATTAAGATTTTTGTAATAGAAGTAATACACAAATATGTTTCACTTTCTGACACCAGTTGATAAAAGGGAAAACAATTATTTTATTTTTTTTTTCACAATATTTTAGCCAAAAAGACAATATAAACCCTAATCCTAGTAGAAACCTTACAAGAATTCTCTCCTTCCTTATGCCAGTGTTTCCCAACCAGGGTGCCTCCAGCTGTTGCAAAACTACAACTCCCAGCATGCCCGGACAGCCAAGTCCGGGGATGCTGGGAGTTGTAGTTTTGCAACAGCTGGAGGCACCCTGGTTGGGAAACACTGGCTTATGCTTAGCTGTAACATACATGTAATATCAGTTTTACCTATTAGGAAATCATTGGTGTATATAAACATTCAGGGCAAACATAGCAATTACACAAGTGCAAGATTTGCCTCAAACTAAACTGCATGTATAGACTGTCTAGCCAAAGTTTAGCACTTCACTATCTGGCTCTCAGTGACCTCTGTCCTGCGGATGCAGATCAGACTGCTGAGAGCCTGGAATTTGAGCAAATTACAGCACTTCTGACTGACCTCCAGATCGGTGTGGGTCTCAGCACGACAAAAGTTGTTTTGGAGTGACAGGGAGGCTTTAAGTCCCATGTGATCACTCTTAAGAGTAAATTCACAGGCAGCAGATTTATTGAAGACACTTCTGTAACTGCCGCTGCCTATTAATCTCAAGCGCCGCTGGGGACCCCCACGATCTCCCTGCTGTACCCAGCATTAGTTTAAAGCATCGGGTGCAGCGCTGGAGACTCGTAATGTCACAGCCACCCTCCCCTCCCCCCTCAATGCAAGTCTATGGGCGGGGGTGTGACGGCACGAGCCGCCGCTCCGTATTGCTAGTCATCCGGCGCGGAGTGAAGTTTACTCCGGATGTCTGGGGTGCCGCAGCAGAGACGTCGGGGGTCCCCAGCGGTGGGACCCCGTGATCAGACATCTTATCTCCTATCCTTTGTATAGTGTATGTAGACGCAGAGAGGGAAAAAAAAACTAGGATTAGACACTGCAGACTCTGAGATGGATGAGACGAAGGCAAGAGATAATAAATATAGTCCTCAACAGGACACTATTGAAGGAAATAATAAAATGACAGGATTAAGTGTTTCGGGAGGGAGCCCTCCGTTCCTCAGGTCAGGGTAAGGTATTGTCATAAAGTACAGCTTTAAATAGCCCAAAAATGAGCACCAAAACAAGAGGGAGGAGTGTATAGTCAGAAGCTAATTTCTTATCCTAAAAAAAACATTCTATTCAATTATACAGTACATGTGCACATAGAACAGGTATACAGCACAGTATGACATTAGTATCACAACATAAGATAAAGGATGGATTAGGATTAGCAACAGCTGCAGAGACGCAGTGGACCAGAAGTGGCCCACTGCGGTGTGTGAACAGTAAACAATAGAAGCCGCTGTGTCAAGCAAGGATCAATGTGTGATGTGCTGGTTGCCCAGGATGCGATGCCATGAAGGGGAGTCACGTGACAACCCCTCAGCCAATTAGCAATGTGCTGGGACGGCATGTCAGTGCGAGCCGCTCACAATATAACTCTGCCGGTGTTAGCATCGCGCTACGGAGCATATATTAAGTATAAGTTTAGGGAGAACAGAGTAATTGCGGCAGTATAGAATAAGGGAAAAAACGGGGGTAACTAAGGCAGTATTGGGATGTAGAAACAGGAGAGTTAACAGCATGACATAGGGTGGAATATAAGGGAGCAGAGTCATGATGGGGATAAAGGGAACCAGTATGTTAGTGGATGGTTGCTATGTGAGGAACAAGGCTCAAGGTGTATGTAGAATATTACTAATAGATATGTGGGATGCAATCAGAACCCCACTATAATGGGGTTAGGATAAGGCGTATATTATGCAATAAGGAGACAACATATAGAGTTCCATAAGGACCTATATGGGGAGGGGGAAAGACCCAAATAGGTGATGCAGCAACATATGTCCAGGATACACGTGTGGAATAAAAAATCATGTTACAAGGATGTCTGACGATATAAAATTGCAATAAAAGGTTACTCAATGGTATCTATACACAAGATAAAATGTAAATCCGAGATAACAGAACAAATGTATTCATTACAAGGGTTATAAGGAGCATTCAATCATTTCATTAAGGCCCATAGGAACCAGAGTTTGAAGCTTGTATATCCAATAGTTCTCCCTCTTGCGGAAGATGTTAAATCTTTGTGGATTTTCTTTGGATATAAATTCAATGGGGGTGATCGTGATGGAGTTAAAAGGAGATTTTTTTTTTTTTTTTTTTTTTTTTTTTGTACTCACTGTAAAATCTCTCTCGTAGCCTTCCTTGGGGGACACCTTACTGATGGGTATAAGCTCTTGCCACTAGGAGGCGCTGACAATAGGGAAAAAAGTTGGCTCCTCGCTGGCAGGATATATCCAGCCCACTGGAAGTGAGGTAATCAGTTTTGTCACAAAGCAGTAGGAGAAGCCAACAAAGAACATGTCCGAAGGACCCTAGAAAAAATCACGTATAAAAAAAAAAAGCCGGAAGAGATAATCGGGACAAAAAATGAAGAAATTGGTGGGTGCGATGTGGTGTCCCCCAATGAAGGCTACGAGTAAGATTTTACGGGGAGTACAAAAATAAAAAAAATAATTGGGGGACACCTTACTGATGGGACATACCAAAGCAGTCCCCTAGGGTGGGAAAAACAACCACCAGAGAAAGGGAAACAGTCCAGAGACTGAACCCGCTCGACCGTAAGGCCCGCGGACGAGATCCTGAGGTCCAGAGGATATGCTGGGTTACTTCTTTATATGCCTCGTGCAGCTGTGGGTACCGGAACTCCAGCCGCAGGTACATCATCCATGAGATGAGTGACAAGCGGCGGAGGAAACTAAGAAGACCACTGTCTTCGGATACCTCGCACAGCAGTGGGGTACCGGAACTTCATCGGCAGATACATCAGCTGTGTGATGAGTGACAGGTGGCAGAGGAATCACGCACACCACTGTTTGGGTCCATAGTAGACAACAGGTCACTGGAGTGCTTGAGTGACAGGTGAGACTACAGTCTGGCATAATGATATCAGATGCAATCCATGCCCACGCAGGGACACTTCAACGAAGACCTCACACTAGACATGAGGATCTGGAGCACTAGCCGCGGATGCGGCATTCTGTGGAGAAGGAATCAGTTTATGAGACCCCAAGAACACCTCTTGATGGATGATTGGCGAACATGACAGAGCATCCTCAGCGTCTGCCAGGATGCAAAAGCTCTACAAGGGCACCCGACCAGAGTCTTGTCTCGGAAGGGAGGGAGTGGAAGTCTGCCGTGGGCACGACGGACATGGTATAGCACTCAGTGGTAGGGGAGAACAGTCAATGAATATCCCGATAGGTTCTAAGAGATTGAGAATCCCTGGCAATAACCAGTCACGTCGGTGCGCATAAGCACCCTGACAGAGTGCGTGAGGGCAGGGAACTTTTAGCAGGACGAGGCTGCCTCCTCCGTCACCCGGCCGCAAAAGGTACATGGATGGGTAACAAGTAGAATGACGCAGCCAGTCCCTCCCCCGCGGGACTGGAGACCCGCTGTCCCAAGAGAACTAACAAGGGGGTTAGCTGCAGTGTGTCTCTGGCAGCACATAAGAATGCGGTCAGGACAATGCGCCTGGCCGCAGCTAAGAGCAGTAAGCGGGTTGGTGTGCCCGCACTAAGGAACGCAGTCGACCGCGTGGGATCAGAGACCCTCTGCCTGCAGCTGTAGGTCTCCGGTAAGCCTATAAAAAACACGGCCAGGACACTGGATTGGATCACCTTCCCATTCAGACATTCCAGTTGCGATAGATTGCTAGCCCTCTTGTAGGATGAATCCACAATGGCCTGCGGATATTTCTTAGCTTTAAACCTTGGCCATTGTGGAAAACAACATGTAAAAATGTAGCATGGTCATAAAAAAAAAAAAAAAAATGTTATGACCATGCTTAATTTTCCACAATGGCCAACAATTTTTAAACACCAAAAACTTTTTTTTTTTTTTTTTTTGCTGCCTCGATTTTACCAGTTCACACTACAAAAAATGGCTTATTAATGTGCCTTACGGCAAAGTTAAACAGATTATACGCTATTGTTTCAATTTGACTGACTTCTGAGAACAAAGTGACATTCTAAAAAGAAGGTGGCCATTGTGGATTCATCCTACAAGAAGGCTAGCAATCTATCACAACTGGAATGTCTGAAATGAAAGGGAAGGTGACCACCAATAACCAAAAAGACTGGTCCATCAATTTTTATTACTACCTATAACAGGGAACACAAACACATTAAAAGACATCTTATACAAACATTTGCCCATACTAAAGAGTGATCCTTTTCTAAGTGACACTCTCCCTCAGGGTGTAAGTTTAAGGAGAGGTAAAACACTCCGTAATATCGTAGCCCCAGCAGACAAACCCCACACTTCACAACCCGTGAGCTTCCTATAGATGCGGACATATCAGGTGTAAATGCTTTGTTATTATGAACCATCGTGCTAAAACCTTTTACTTCCAGAACCACGGGAGAGACGTACCAAATTAAAACACTGTTAAACAACTCCTCCCAATATGTGGTATACCTATTAGAATGCCAATGTGGAATACAATATGTAGGGGGAACCATTCGCTGTCTGCGAGAGAATTACAAAACACAGGAACAATGACACCAATAGTTTCCTCCCACACAGGGTTTCCAGGCATATCACTCAGCATCACGGTCAAAATTTTAACTCCATCACGGTCACCCCCATTGAATGTATATCCAAAGAAAATTTGGACCGCGGTCCAAATCCGGACCGCGGCCGCCAGTCATGTGGACCTCCCGCCGACTTTCCCCTTATTCATTTGTATAGGCAGGGCCGGGCATACCTTTTTTTTTTCCCCATAAAACAAATGCGGCTCAGACCGCTCTCAACAATTCTCCCATCCGAGGGGCCCCCTCTTGCGTAATGATCTCTTTGGCTGGTCCCCCGGCCCCAAGTAAAGTAAGCTGGGGCAGGGGTGCTGCAGTTTTAAGACCCGCCCGACGTCATGGATGCTTCTCTGCCCCGGCTGCTATGTCACAGAAGGAGATGCCGCCGCTGCTGAGAGCTACAGCTTTTACAAGATGCGGACAGTACGGAGGTGCACAGAGGGGTGAGCTGGTTTTGGCTGGGGATGAAATATTTAGTTTATGATGGCGGGGGTGTCACTGTAGGAGTGTGGAGAATGACGGGGGGGGGGGGCACTAGGAGTGTGGAGAATGACGGGGGGGGCACTAGGAGTGTGGAGAAAGACAAGGGGGGCGTGCACTGTGGGAGTGTGGAGGTAGGGGGGCTGTAGTATTATATTCAGGGGTACAGCATGTGGCAGAATTATATTCAGGGGTACAGCATGTGGCAGAATTATATTCAGGGGTACAGCATGTGGCAGAATTATATTCAGGGGTACAGCATGTGGCAGTATTATAATCAGGAGTACAGCATGTGGCAGTATATTCAGGAGTACAGCATGTGGCAGTATATTCAGGAGTACAGAATGTGGCAGTATATTCAGGAGTACAGAATGTGGCAGTATATTCAGGAGTACAGAATGTGGCAGTATATTCAGGAGTACAGAATGTGGCAGTATATTCAGGAGTACAGAATGTGGCAGTATATTCAGGAGTACAGAATGTGGCAGTATATTCAGGAGTACAGCATGTGGCAGTATATTCAGGAGTACAGAATGTGGCAGTATATTCAGGAGTACAGAATGTGGCAGTATATTCAGGAGTACAGAATGTGGCAGTATATTCAGGAGTACAGAATGTGGCAGTATATTCAGGAGTACAGAATGTGGCAGTATATTCAGGAGTACAGAATGTGGCAGTATATTCAGGAGTACAGCATGTGGCAGTATATTCAGGAGTACAGCATGTGGCAGTATATTCAGGAGTACAGCATGTGGCAGTATATTCAGGAGTACAGAATGTGGAAGTATATTCAGGAGTACAGAATGTGGAAGTATATTCAGGAGTACAGCATGGGGAAGTATATTCAGGAGTACAGCATGTGGAAGTATATTCAGGAGTACAGAATGTGGAAGTATATTCAGGAGTACAGAATGTGGAAGTATATTCAGGAGTACAGAATGTGGAAGTATATTCAGGAGTACAGAATGTGGAAGTATATTCAGGAGTACAGAATGTGGAAGTATATTCAGGAGTACAGCATGGGGAAGTATATTCAGGAGTACAGCATGGGGAAGTATATTCAGGAGTACAGCATGGGGAAGTATTATATTCAGGGGTACAGTCTCTGGCCTTATTCAGAAAACATAGGAAACAGTTTTACATCCTCCAGTCGTTTTGTCTATTTCTTTCATGGCACTGTGGCCACTAAGTGTGAACCAGGCCTCAGCGCTTTGCTCGGACCTTTACCAGTGGCAGACCTGGATAAGCGGACCCTCACTAAAAATAGTTGAGTACCCCTGATATACGCCTTATCCTAAACCCCATTACGGTGGTGTTATAATTGCATCCCACATATCTATTAGTAATATTCTACATACACCTTGAGCCTTGTTCCTCACATAGCATCCATCCACTAACATACTGGTTCCCTTAATCCCCATCATGACTCTGCTCCCATGAATCTGCTCTACATCCCAATACTGCCTTAGTTACTCCCGCTTTTCTCTTATTCTATACTACCGCAATTACTCTGTTCTCCCTAAACTCATACTTAATATATGCTCCGTAGCGCGATGCTAACACCGTCAGAGTTATATTGCGAGCGGTGCGCTGTCATGCCGTCCCAGCACACTGCTGATTGGCTGAGGGCTTGTCACATGACTCCCCTGCATGGCAAAGTGTCCCGGGCAACCAGCCCGACACTCCCGATCGCTGCTGCACATCACACATTGATCCTTGCTTGACACAGTGGCTTCTATTGTTTACTGTTCACACACCGCAGTGGGCCACTTCTGGTCCACTGCGTCTCTGCAGCTGTTGCTAATCCTAATCCATCCTTTATCTTATGTTGTGATACTAATGTCATACTGTGCTGTATACCTGTTCTATGCGCACATGTACTGTATAACTGAGTAGAATGTTTTTTTAAGGATAAAAAATTAGCTTCTGACTGTACACTTGATTTGGCGTCCATTTTTGGGCTATTTAAAGCTGTACTTTATGACAATACCTTACCCTGATCTGAGGAAGGGAGGGCTCCCCCCGAAACGCGTAATCCTGTCATTTTATTATTTTCTTCAATAAAGTGTCCTGTTGAGGACTATATTTATTACCTCTTCCCTTCGCCTCATCCATCTCCAAGAGTCTGCAGTGCCAAATCCTAGGGTTTTTTCCCCTCCGCTTCTACATACCGTATTTATCGGCGTATAACAAGCACCCCAATTTTAACAGGGACATTTAAGTAAAAAAAAAAAATAAAATGTAAAATAAAATTACTTGGACTAAATGCCACATCATCCCCCCAACTTCGTTTTCTTCTGCACCTCAGTTTGGTCCTGTCCCCTCCAGTGCCACATCATTCCTTCCCTTTTATCAGTCCCTGTGCTACATTTACCCCTCTCATCGCCACCCCCCATGTCTCATCATCCCCCCCTTGTCATAGACCACCACTAGCCATACAGACATTAAGCATTTAGTGCCTCCCCCACCATCATTTCCCCGTCACATCACCTCCTCACCCCTTTGCATCATCCCCCCCACCCCGTCTCATGTCCCCCATCATTCCCCCCTCAATATTTCCCAGTCTCATCATGTCCCCCATCATTCTCCCTCATCATGCCCCACCATTCTCCCTCATCATGCCCCACCCTCTCTCCCTCATCATGCCCCACCCTCTCTCATCATGCCCCACCCATCATTTCCCCGTCTTACACCCCCCCCCCCTCATCATTTACCGTCACATCATCCCCTCAGTGGCCTTCAACCTGCGGCCCTCCAGATGTTGCAAAACTACAACTCCCAGCATGCCCGGACAGCCAACTGCTAGTCTTGCGGGCTGCGGTCAGTGAAGCTGATGAGTGAATTGCCGGCTTCACTGCGCGCAATCACGGATCTCACTTTTCGGAGGCGACTACAGGAAATGAAAAGTGAGATCTGTGATGGCGCGCAGAGAAGCCGGCAGATGAAGTCACTCATCAGCTTCACTGACCTCAGCCTGCAAGACCCCCCCCCCCCCCCCGCCTGACTTAACCTGCCGGAGCGCAGCCAGGTAAGGAAAATAAACAAAACTATAAAAAGCAGGCAAAAGGGGGAATGAAAAGTGAAACTCACTTGTTTTCTCCCGCACTCTCCACAGGAACTTGTGTGGTGGATAGTGCAGGAGACGCTGATTAAAAGGTTGGGCAGATCCGGACAAGGTAGGGAGTCTCCCGCACTATCCACCACACCAGTACCTGTGAATAGTGCGGGAGAAAACAAGTGACAGTGCGGGGAGGAGACGCTGCTGGTCACTGATTTAAAGTGGCCGCGGCCGTGCTGTTAATACTTAACAAGCAGCCGCTGCTGCGGCCACTTTAAATCAGTGACCAGAAGACTTATCGGCGAATAACACGCAGGCAGGCCTTTTGCCTTAAATTTAAGTTTTAAAAGTGCGTGTTATACGCCGATAAATACGGTATTCCATTCAGGATAACTGCTGTCTTCTCCTGCAACCCTCCAGCTTAGCAGCAACTCGCACCACTGGTAACCCAACCACACTGGGGTGATATGCGCATTATTTTTCTATCCAAGGTGAGCGGCCATCTATAAGCCCCGTGGGGTTGCCCCCCACCCACCTATCGTTACCTAGGGTAATACACAAGGGCTCAGTCCTTCAGTCTTCTCTTTCTTATTTCTTATACAGATGCTTTGGATAGGGTATACGATGTCTAGGGGCGGAGTGCCCCTTTAACTACAAGAACAAAATTTTATTAAAAATAGACTGACCTGTGATATGAGTTCTTCGGGTATCACTGAAGCTGGAATTACTGGCTGCGGTTGACTTCCCAGAAGTCCAGAGCCTCTGTCCCTCCCAGTGCGGATGACCCGGGTTTGTCTACGAGAATCCCTAGCACCTGCAGAAGACCGGCCAGAAGAGCCACCTCCACTTCCACCTACCCCAGAACTCCACCGACTGCTAAAAAGGCAAAAAATACACAACATTAATCTTCTGACCCTTGACCAGGCTCCAGATTACTAGGCATGGCACAAGTAAAGGTTAGATATTACCCTCAGGCCTGCAACACAATTAAAACTAGAACATTAGACTCATACAGTAATAAATCTATACAATAAAGTGGGCTTCAGAGGAGCCATGATTGTGGCACATTGGGTAAAAATTGGATTCGTCCATGTGGTTGCTGGTTTTCCTACACATATTGAACATACATGTTTAGCTTCCAGGAACAAAAACAGAAATATAGATACTTTCAGCCTTTACCCTATTAAAACTTACCCAAGGGTGTTGCCTGCCAGTCTGCCCAGAGTCTCAGAGCCAGACAAAAACCAGGGAGAGTCACTAGTCCTGCCTGGCCTGGATGTCCTTCCTGCCCCTGAGCCACTGTTCAACTTTGAACTGAAAATAAAAGAGGGCATATCAGTCAAAAATAAGGAAGAAATAAAACCACCACCACCTGGGTTGTATATTAAAAAGCCTGGAACCCCAGGTACAAATAAATGCTCAAGGACTTGGTCTGGCAAGAAACAAGCCTAAGCAACACCCTTGGGATCTTGGCAGGAAGATTGTCCCCATGAGACATTCTGGAAACACCACACAATACATGCATACACCCCCTATTAGGCTGGGTTCACACTACGGTTTGTCATTACGGTTCCCGTATACGGCTGGGAGGAGGGGGGGGGGGGGTCTTAATCGCGGCGCCCGCACTCAGCCGTATTCGGGAACTGTAGTTAATGTATGTCTATGAGCCGACCGGAGTGAACCGCAGCCTATGGTCGGCTGGTTTTTCGGCCGTATGCGGTTTCCCGACCGCAGGCAAAAACGTGGTCGACCACGTTTTTGCCTGCAGTCGGGAAACGCATACGGCCGAAAAAGCAGCCGACCGGAGGCTGCGGTCCACTCCGGTCGGCTCATAGACATACATTAACTACGGTTCCCCTATACGGCCGAGTGCGGGCGCCGCGATTAAGCCCCGCCCACCCCTCCTCCCAGCCGTATACGGAACCGTAATGACAAACCGTAGTGTGAACCCAGCCTTATTTATGGGTTGCTTTATATGCACCCCTACAACTTATTGGTGGCTTTCTATGCATAGTTCCCCTACTATCTATCCACACACATACCACATGTATAAAAGGTTACCGTGTCCTAGATGCCAATGTAAAGGTATGTGGTCTTTTGCCATAGGCATACTGTTCATATGAGCATATTATTGGGGGCGGGGGGGGGGGGTTTGACGAGTTCCCTTTAATCAACTACTAGTCAAGCATAAAAGATCTTATGCCAGTATTTCCCAAGCAGGGTGCCTCCAGCTGTTGCAAAACTACAACTCCCAGCATGCCTGGACAGCCGAAGCTGGGGGTTGTAGTTTTGCAACAGCTGGAGTAGGGATCGACCGATATTGTTTTTTTTAGGGCCGATACAGATACAGATAATCTGTGACCTTTCAGGCCAATAGCCGATAACTTATACCGGAATATCGGTATAAATTATCGGCTATTTCTCCACCCCCCAAGAAGCCGCTGCAGATCATTGATTTAAAGCGGGCGCGACATTATCGGATTATCGGCATGGTAATGGCCGATACCGATAACTTCAAAAATCGTGAATATCAGCCAAACCGATAATCGCTCGATCCCTAAGCTGGAGGTACCTTGGTTGGGAAACATTGTCCTATGCGGTAATACACAAGCAAATCACCACATCAACATAATTATCAATTACTTAAAGTTGAAAGCAGACACAACAAGCAAACACATGGCAGTGGCAGATCATACAGCGTCTGCGTAAAGGAGGGTTTCCCGACCACTGTGCCCAGCATGCCTGGACAGCCAAAGGCTGTTTTGCAACAGCTGAAGGGACACTGGTTGGGAAACCCTGGCCTATATGGTTCACCAATAGTGTAAGTGAAGGATATAGCCTGCTCCATGGTACAACGATGTGCAGTAAAATAAACTGAATGCAAACTGATTCCAAGCAAGGCTTAGTATGTTAGTTCAGTGCAGTGTAATTTCCAGTATAAGTAGCATGCTGAACCCCATCCAAGGCTTTCCCTTATAGCCATGTTCACACAGAAGACGTTCAGAGCGGAATTCAATGGGTTTCTGCTGCACTGTGCACACAGTGTACCTTCCGCAGCAGATGTCTCTGCTGCGGAAATCCAGACTCCGGCGTCCGAAGACAGACTAGACATGTTCTAGTTGTCCAAGCACATGCCGGAACATTCAAATATGCAGCATGTCTGCCTGTGTTTTCCGGGCGGACATTCCGCCCATTCTGCTTCTGTGGTGTGTGTGTATGTGGCCTCCCAACAACAGTAACCTATTTGTGTGTGCTGAAGAAGTGATTCTTCGTAACCTAGATAAGGGTTATGAAGGCCAAAATAGGGAATGGCATGGTAAAGAATTCTGCCAAGTTGGTTATCCCAATCCCAGCATATTAGCATTACAGCTTTAGGTCCACATGCTGAGGATTTCGCAATTAGCTTCAAAAACTACTAAGCAAGAGAAAAAGGAGTCACTTGAAGTAAATATTATGCATGGAAGAACAAACACCAATATCAAACACAATGGGGGAGATTTATCAAAGGATTTAGACTTTTTTCCTGTCTAAAACCATCTAAAAACTGTCATGTAAGAAGCCGGCCAGAGGTCCCTACTACATGACAGTGCTCTCAGCCCATCACCGCCCGGGGCGGGACATAACTGCGGCAGGTGATACGCCAACGGCTCAGTGACGTCTTCGTCCCCAGGAAGTAGAATGATGTTAGAACTGCTGGACCGTGAGGCCGGTACCGGACCAAGGGGGAACACAGGAAGGTATGTTAAAGTTTATTTTGTTTATTTCTGCAGCCCGGGCACAGCAATATATAAAAGTATTGCGCTACAGTTGTCCTTTAAAGCAACAATGCATTAGGTTTTCTTTTCACATAACAGTTGTCTGGCAGAATTTGCAGTTATAAAGGACATCCTCCATAGTAACATTCTGTGTATAGGAAGTGATGAATGAGGCCTCTTATAGATAGGAGAGCTAGCTGAATTGGGCAAATCAACAATAAAGTAAATATCTGTATGTGGAAATGCAACTGTGTGTGTGGAACTAATTACCCTTTACAGCTACATATGGGGGGGGGGGGGGGGGGGGGAGTGAATTACGGTGGTCTTACCCATCATTATTTTCCGGTTTACTTAATTCTAGTCTGTCTGGTTGGACTAAAAAGCCAATTCTGCAGATTCTTCCATCCTAATGAGAAAGAAAAGATAATGAAATCATTAGTGAGAATTGATGTCTGCAGTCAGTCACTTCAGAGGCAGGGATACAGGGCTACAAGCGTACCTCCAGGAGGAAAGCAGCATGGTTCGGACCAACCACACACTGTTTTATCGTCGTCTGCTCCAGTACATTCAGAGGCGGGTGACTGTGCAGAAAACAAAGCAAACCATATTAAACTTTTCACTCATGGTACGGTTTAATTGATAGGTTTAGAAAAACACATTATGAAAATCTATTCAACAAAATTTAGATCAGTACAATACATGGGCTCATCAATAGTACATAGTAAGAGTGGACAGTAGCCGCCAACATACTGTAGAGGAGTTGCATGCTGGGAGTTGCAGTTTTGCAACAGCTGGAGGCACACTTGTTGGGTAACAGGAAAGTCCCAAGCCAGCCTAATTAAAGGAAAACTGTCGGCTTTCTTCCCCCGCACTAACCAGCGGTACTGGCTGGTAGTGCAGGGGACGCTGATCAGTTTGGTCCTTACCGTGCCCGGATCCGCCGCGCTGTTCGGCCGTAATCTTCTATTATTGCATTGAGGGGGCGTGGCTGTGACATAACGAGCCTCCGCCCCGCATCGCCAGTCATCCAGCACGGAGCAAAGTTCGCTCAGTGCACCGGATGTCTGGAGTGCCGCAGCAGAGATGGCAGGGGTCCCCAGCGGCGGACAGACAATGTATGTATGTCTAGGGGCTGCATACCCTTTTAAAGTTTCTATTTTATAAAGGCAGGCTGGAGAAAATGCTAAAAAAATTAAACGTTTTACACCGGACAACCCCTTTAAAAGTCCAATATGTAAATGCTTGCATCCTCTGACAGCTGATATCAGGGGAATGTGGTGCTGCAAATACAGCAGAAACCCCACAACCTACAGTATATGGTCAACTTTACATGCATAAGACTGATAGACTTGTAAAAGGAAGCAGGAGAGAATGTATACACAGGCACAGTGACCAGGTCAACACAAAACCATAAGCAGAAGGCTCCATGGAAGCCCTAAAGCTGTACGGAGGCATATAGGTATAGCAGGGCCCAGAGAAATCTAACGGCACAACTCTAACTATAGCTATACAGAGTGGCCGTACACCTCTACATGAGCCCTCAGTGAGTGAATTGTAGATCATAATATTTCAATTCCATTTTCCATTGTGTAAGCCATCCTATTTCAGTGATGTCTACTATACAGCGCTATAGTTTAGTAACACGCTTTTTAAATAAATATCAAAGAGGAATTATTACTTCTAGGAAAATCCCAAAGTAATGAGAAATCTTTTCTGACTGCAGACTAGCCTACATACAGTCATTAAAGGGGTACTCTGTCCTAGACATCTTATCCTCTATCCAAAGGATAGGGGATACAATGTCTGATCACAGGGGTCCTGCCGCTGGGGACCCCCGCGATCTCTGCTGCTGCACCCCAGACATCTGGTGCACGGAGTGAACCTCGCTCCGTGTCGGATGACTAGCGATGTGGAGGATCATGACGTCACAGCTTGTAACGTCACGGCCACGCCCCCTCAATGCAAGTCTACGGGTGGGGGACGTGAAGGCAGTCATGCCCCACCCATAGACTTGCATTGAGTGGGCATGGCCATGTCATGAACTGGGCGTGGCCATGACATCACGAGCTTCCAGCGCTGCACCCAACGCTCTAAACAAATGCCGGGTGCAGCAGGAAGATCACAGGGGTCCCTGTGATCAGACATCTTATCCCCAATTCTTTGGATAAGGTATAAGATGTCTAGGGGCGGAGTATCCCTTTAAACCTCTTCATTGAACAGAGCTGTTTTTTGGCACCGTAAAATAAGTCTGTGTCCAATGCCACCCGAATTACACCTCCAACCACCAGGAATACAGGAACCTCTGATTGTGGTTGTTGAACCCTTTAAAAAGGAAAACTGTCAGCAAGTTCACCCACACTAAACCCAATACATTGAGTTATAGTGTGGGTGAACAGGAGCCTAACGGGTTCACTTACTTTGTAAAGTTTTGTTTTCACAGAGTTGGGGTCCTCTAAAGTGTCTGACACCTCCTCAGTTGTGCTCTGCCGGCGGGTCCCCCGCCGCCAGATATACGTCGGATACCGGAGGAAGGCAGCGAAGCCGGCCCCCTTGTTGCATATTTATTTTGTGCTAATCCACGTCCTAGTGATGTGGAGTTATACGCCACCTGAGTGCAGTGCTCCGTCTTCAGAGCGCCTGCACTGAAGTATTTACCCAGCTCTCACGTCATCAGGACAGTGATGAGTGAGAGTGGAGAGAAAAGAACAACCCCTGCTTTCCATCGAGTAACAAGATTTCCTCGTAGCAATCAGCTAAATAGCAGCACCTCAACTAATAACCTTTTGTTTTTGCAGTTTTTACTGCGAAGGAATGGAATTGCTGAAAAAATGATACGTTTTAATGCTATTTGAATAGTTGTCAAATGAGTCATTTTTCCTACAAGTTCAGTTATTTGCTGCAAAAAATGCATGCGGAAATTAGTTGCAGTATCAGCTAATTAGCTGTAACAGTCTTAAAACACTCATTGGACAGCACATCTTAAAATTATGATTTATTGGCCCACACGAATATGTAATCAGCTGGCCACTTATTTGTCAGCTGATCTCTGTGCCTTTTACATGGGGCAATAAACTGTCCATTTACATCAAAAGCACCCCATCTAAAAGGGCCTTAAGGCCATAATCACACTTTTATTTTTATTTTTTTTTAAGAAAACTTGCATCAGAAATACAACTGACAAATTATTCCCTTTGTAATTCACAGTAATAATGACCATATTGTAAACCTTAAAGGGGTATTCCGCCCCTAGACATTTTATTCCCTATCCAAAGGATAGGGGATAAGATGTCAGATCGTCGCGGTCCCGCTGCTGGGGACCCCCGAGTTGGCTCTGTGCGTAATGACGGGCGATACAGGGGCCGGAGCGACGTGACGTCATCGTGCCGCCCCTCGTGACATCATGGCTCGTCCCCTTAATGCAAGTCTATGGGAGGGGGCGTGACGACCACCACGCCCCCTCCCATAGACTTGTATTGAAAGGGGCGGGCCGTGATGTCACGAGGGGGCGGAGCAGTGACGTAACGATGCTCCGGCCCCTGTATTGCCCATCATTATGTGCAGAGCGAATTCGCTCTGTGCTGTAATGATAGCGCGGTGCCGCAGCGGGGATCCCGGGGGTCCCCAGCAGCGGCACCGCGGCGATCTGACATCTTATCAAATGTCTAGGGGCGGAATACCCCTTTAATGCCCACAGCACGTTTATGATTCCCCATGCATTGTTACACGATTTACTTGACTGTCACTGTCGGAAATTTCTCTATAAGCCCCTTTACACTAACCTGTTCTTTACACACTTACCTGGCCAAGTTGTATTTATTTAATTTTTCTGAAACTTCTCTTAACCTAAAAAAATAAATAAATAAATATTAATTTGACAGTCACCTATTTGGTATTTTTTTTAAACAAGAGTTGAGATGTAATATAAATGGTTTCCTTTTTGTGATAAATACAGTAATATACACACATATATATATATATATATATTTATATATACACACACACACACACAAAGACACTTTATATAAAAAAATTATAATATAACAAGCAAAAAATAACATCATAGCGAAATAGCAGAAGTTATGCAAAAAACATAATAGGAATCCCTTTTACCTCCAAGGGGTAAACCTGGATATGGGTGAAAATTGGAGGGAAAGGGATATGCAATAAATGCTGTACACTAACAAACTACAACAAAACGCTGCTTTCCTTAAGGCAGTGTTTCCCAACCAGAGTGTCTCCAGCTGTTGCTAAATTACAACTCCCTGCATGCTGGGGTTGTAGTTTATACAACAGCTGGAGGCATCCTGGTTGGGAAACTAAAACAAGGAAAGACAGACAAGACATCAAAGGCAAACTGTCCATATTGATAATGACCCGAGCCGATCAGGGTTGGATACACTCACAAAACTGAAGATTACAAATCAGTAACCAGGAACAAGATGAATGGAGAAAAATAAACACACACACATTATATATATACACACACATACATATATATACACACATATATACATATATGTGTGTATATACATATATGTGTGTATATACATATATGTGTGTATATACATATGTGTGTGTATATATATATGTGTGTGTATATATATATGTGTGTGTATATATATATATGTGTGTGTATATATATATATGTGTGTGTATATATATATGTGTGTGTATATATATATATAGTGGATTAGACCCCAACAAAGCTTCAGGAGGGAGCAACCAACGCTTTATACTCCTCAGTGCTCTCAAAGATCGCCCATGGTGCCCACCTACCCAAAAAGCCATCTGACCTATTCCAAAATGATGCAGCCAAACTTTTCATCTACTAATACCCTATTTAAAATTTACACATTTCAGTACAGAGACAAGTTTCTCTGGTTAGAAAATTCATGCAATGCAGTTTTGGTCTATTCCTGTGTGACATCTGTGTTAGTCAACACCACGAACCAAGTAAGGACTGGTTTCCCCCTTTACAATCTGCTCCTTGCTTAAAATACTCTTTACTGGTTGAACTACACCTAAGGGTATGTTCACACAACCGAAAACGTGTGGAATGCCCGCCTGGAAACCACGCGCAAACATTCAGCACATTTGCATATTCCGCTCGGAAAAGCGCCGTCTCCACAAACTGCAAAAACAATGAACAGGTGCATTGTTTCTGCAGAGGCCGGAATTGGGAACCCCATCAAAATCGCAGAATATTGCTTGGACATTCCACCATGTGAACGTAGCCTAAGGGTTTATTGACAGGGCAGAATTTGCGCACATACGCACCAATTCTGCTTCTGCATTCATTTGGGTGGTTTCTGGCTTGTGCGGAATTGGTGCAAAATCCGCATGCGGAATTTCAGAAGTGTGAAGTCTATTGGGCTTTAATTTGAGGCAGAATCCGCATGCGAAAATTCAGAAGTGTGAACAGACCATATCTATTAATATAGTGTCAGATTTGCGGAACCATTCAAATTAATAGTAGCGTAACTCGCAGCTGGTTTCCCGCAGAGGGAAACCTGCTGCTAGTTACTAGAGTGTGAACGCATCCCGAAGCTGAAAAACCTACGTAGCCTGGGGCCACGTAGAAAGAATCCAGAATCAGAAGGGTGCAGCTTTTAAAAGATTCTTCCCTCCCCCACGAACCGATCTCCAGGTTCTTGATTGTCACCAGTGAGAAGACAAGGATTGGAAGCCATACATACAAGACAGTAGGGATCGACCGATATCGATACCGATAATCAGACCTTTCAGGCCGAACGCCAATAACTCATACCGATATTCCGGTATAGGTTATCGGCTATTTCCCCCTACCCGACACCGCAGAAGCCGCTGCAGATCAGTGATTTAAAGCGAGCGCTTTAAATCAATGAACTACAGCAGCTTCTGCGGGGCAGAGACCGCCGCCGCCACCCGCTTCTCTCCCCCTGCCTGTCCTGGGGTCCTCCCTAGTCCAACCCCCACTGCCGCTGCCCCATTGCCTCCCCCATCGGCGGTTTTATAATTACCTGTTCCCGGGGTACTTCTGGCTCCGGCAGCGTCCTGATCTGTCACTGTGCGCACTGACGGTGACATTGCGTTGAGGACGTCACTCGTCATTGCGCTGGGCAAGCAGCGCGAGGACGTCGCAGGAGCTAGAAGTAGCGCGGACCCTGGGAACAGGTTATTATAAAACCGGGGATGGGGGAGGCAATGGGGCAGCAGCGGCGGTCTCTGGCCGGGGAGGGGTATATCGGCAAGGTAACTGCCAATACTGATAATGTCCAAAATCATGAATATCGGCCAAACCGATAATCGGTCGATCCCTACTAGACAGACACATTCTGATATATGTACGTGTGTGTGTGTACATGTACATATATATATATATATATATATATGATCCAGGATCATGAGTCACTGCAGCATGTCTCTGCAAAGAGCAGTAGGAGGGGAAAAAGTGTTTGCGTAATACCTGTGCAAAAGCAAATTTGCCCAGTTGCCCATAGCAACCAATCAGCTCCCTTCTTGCATTCTTAACAAGGCCTCTGAAAAATGAAAGCAGCGATGTGATTGGTTGCTATGGGCAACTTTGCTT